>NW_020229403.1:1772500-2051055 GCF_003227725.1 Camponotus floridanus
AATTTTAACGATTTTATCTATCGCGGGGATTTTAGATTTTTACAAGTGAGTAACACACAAATATATAATAAAAGTGTTTCGAAAAAAAAAACGAAAGAGAGAAAATAAGAAAGAGAATTCTAGAATTATAAGCGGAAGCGGCTATTTTTCACGTGCACTTTTTGTCTACTTGTTCTCGTTATTTCAAACTCTGGCAGCATGTTTTTCTTTGAACAGGTGTTTTTAAAGCAAATGAGACATTCCATCGCCAAACGGATGATATTGTTACTTTATCGTAACCGTTCTTGAGCACCGTTCTTGAGCAAACGTGCAAACTAATTTGAATATATGCTCGATTTCGCGTTGTCACGTACAATGTTGTTGTTCGTCAAGCCAATGCATAGCACTTAAATACCGTGGAACGCGCGTCACGTGGGATGACAGAGTTGAATTGGGGGAGGAAAGAATAAGAATTCGGTCACGGACAAGCGGAAATGTCAAGAACCGCAATTGATATCGACACATGCCGGCAATTCCAATTTTCCAACAGTAATACTCAGAGTTACAGCTGAGGGAGCATTCAAAAAAATCCTATCGTGTGCGAAAGCCACATTTCTTTCCGTCGAGAGCAAAGGATTCACGTGTCAGGAAAGTTTAACATCGAAGATTTATAGATACAGATATGTATGCACACGCGAGTGTGTTTTATAAAAGGATTATAATTATTTTTTTATTGTCTCTATGCGCGACTGATGTATGCGAGGGATAAAAACGTCGGCACGAACGATAATATAGCGATTCGTTTGTATGAATAGCGCCGATATATTGCGCGCGCTGATGGCAGCCTTATTGCGATCGATTCCGCTTGTAAAATGAACACGAATAGTGAGTTACAGAGCCTTTAATTAGTTTACTCGTTCAAATCATATCGGTTTTGTAATATATTTATCGTTATTTATTGAATCCTAATTTCACATTCGCTTAAATCTGTAATGTAACGTGTAACGGTGTTAATCGAACGACTATTTGATTCCCACATCATGTTAACATTCGCGCAAAATTTAAGTGCATTTTTTTATGCAACTAGACGTACATTAAAATATACATTTGGCGGTCTGTGTGTGATAAAATAAATATAAAAAATAGGATTTAATAGAGGAAATTTAATACCTAGGGACACATTTTTGTCATTTGATTTATAAAATCTTTAATTATTTGTTTCATAGCTCGTATATCTCATGGATCATAAATTATTTTATATATTTCATTTCTCTAGAATTTCTGAATTTATTCATCTGTCGAGAGACAGCGTGATTTTGACGTGTTTTATAATGCATTGTAACTTTTCGCGCATTTCTTCCCTCGTTTTAAATTATCTTTTACATATCGCTGCATTTATATTATTTTTAGAATTTTCCATTTTCCTTATTTTATCACATTATAATAATCTGTGAGAAAAAGGAAAAATAAACTCACGTTGTGTTTGAAATTATCTTCAAAAATACATATCTCTCTAGATACAACAATTTCTTTTGTTTAAAATATAAAACAAAGATAAAATTCAAATAATTTGAAAATACAAATACGCATATTTAATAATATTCGAAATTATACAGAATTTTCACAAAGCATTTTTAAAAAATGACAAACGTCTTATTGTAAGAAAAATGTGTTTATATGTACAGAGAAGGGTAAAGGACATGATCAAAAACAAACTTTTCCAAACGTAGACCAAACGATTGCGCAGATTATATACAATATTACTTAGTTACTCGTATAGCTACGTATACAGTTATACAAACACAACGACCCAAGCGATGAAGCCGCTAATGTTAGGATTCTCGTTAGACAAGATAATTGACAATTGAAAAAGTACGACAGTTCCTTCTTATTGTTTCTAGTCTCGCGAGACGGCGCGGTAAAATTCGAACGGAGGATTCGTCGGTCGATTCCGGAAACGCTCGCGCTCGCTCGGCGTTCGCCAGGTAAACGCTTCAGGTGGCCGTACGGTATCGCGGCGGGGGGTGGAGGGGAAAGGACAGAAGCGGAGATAGGCAGGTAGGCAGGTTGGCAGGCTCATGCGGTTGCACATGGCGGACCAGGCGGAGGTATAACCTTCGGATGGTATCCGCTGTCACGCTCCGCGCCGCACGCCAGTAACGGAGGAGAGCCGTTCGTAAGCGGTTCCGCGCGTTCGACGTGTCTCCGTCGTCGTATTCCGACTCGAGCCTCTCCGTCTCGGCGAGAAACGCGCGCAAATCTCTCGCCTCGTCGTGGACCAGGTGCACCAGGTGCAAATTAATCGCGACCGCGTCGCGATTTCGCGCTGACCGTTCGCCAACCGGTGAGCCGCGGATGACGGACGCGATATCGCGGCAACGGCGTCTCCGCGACGGGTCGAAGGTGAACGCTCGATCGCCGCGCGCGTCAACCACGGGGTGTAAATTTGTGAAAAATTGGTGTTTCTGTGCACGATTGTTGTGTTGTTGAAACGCGTCCAGCCGCTACCAGGCCTCAACGAGGAGAAGCAGAGAGAGAGAGAGCGGGAGCGAAAGAGAGAGAGAGAAGGAGGTTCATCTCTGTTTTCTTTTTTTTTCCTTTCTCTCTCTCTCTTTCGTCATCATCTCGACAATCCGCCGTGCCGATCCGTTGAAGGTAACTACTCATTTCCTCTTCGCGTTGCGCGCTCTTTTCGCTCCTTTCTCGGCTTCTTTAAGCGGCTCGATCGCCCGTCTCTCGGAGGTATCTACCTCCTCGCGGTCGACTTTCAGGATAGCGCGCATTTTCTGGTGCTCGTCGGTGTGTCGGTACCAGAACGTGCCAATGTTTCTTACTCCGTCCTCGGTCGCTGTCTTTCTTCCTCTCTCTCTTTCTTTCTCTCTCTCTCCCTGCCTCTTCTCGTCTCGTCCGTCTCTCTTTCCACGTCTCTTGTGACATGTCGACTTCGCAATACCACGCGCGCCACTTATTTCCGATACATACCTCGCCATTCCGCGGTTTTCAGCTCGCGTCTGCATTGTTTATGTCCTATACCGTGTTTCGTAGTTTAATTTTTATTACATATCCCTTCTCGTTTTGTCGCACGATAATTGCATATAATTTCTCGCCAATGCTTTAGCGGATATGTTTGCATTTAATTATACGCGCAATCTTTTTCTATTATTATATCGCCGATTTGTGTACGCGCGACATCTTGTAATATTGCCATATTATTTTACGATTTGATGAAGTAGATATTTATATTTTATCCATTTATTTTGTGCCCCAAAATATCATTTTCCTATGGAGGCGTTTCGTCAAATTTCATAATAATTTTCATATTTCTCGTTTTTTTTAAACTCTTTACTAATAATTAAAAATCTGTATTAATACATGATTTTTTTTTTTATATAAATTTGTATATAGAAAACCAGACACTCTATTAACATTCTCTGTTACATGTAAAATTTCTATTTTTATTCATCCGTATAACTATGTGTACAAAATAGATATTTTTTAACGAGTTTTACAAAATGATATAATACACGAGAATAATGTTTTTGAGGATAATAGCATATTAAATTTTATATTACGTTCTGAATTCTGAGTTGAATTGCATTCCTTGCATTGAAATATGAATATTTAATTCCATTTTAGATTCTTTAGAAGAGAAGATCAAAAATCTTGTGACATTATTATTATTATTATCGAAATTTTTAGAAACGAATTCATACATTATTTTATTAAATGAAAATATTCACGACACCAAAAATAATTAAGTGGATAGAACTCTTGCTCGAAAATATGATTTAATATGATTTAATTCTCGAAAATACGATTATTAAGTATATTGATATTAACAGAATTTTTTGTTAAATTTTATTCGTTAACAGAAAGCATTCGTCGAGGAGACATTTTTGCGTCATCTATTTATTATCATATAGATAAATATTGTAGATGGAAACGCACGACAGTTCTCTTAATGTTGTATTAAATTTTTTATTCTCGAAAAAAATTCGGCAATGACCGAGGAGAATATCTGTAATAATTTATTATTCGAGCGCCCGAAGACGGCGTCACGTTCTTACATCATCGGTCAACGTCACATCGCACCAACGTTCCCAAATGTTTTTCATCCTTTCTGTTTGACCTGCTCTCTGTTGCAATGGATGTGTTTTTTATTACTTATGTAACATTCGTATTCGTCTTAAAAGTGATCCATCAAAAATTTCCCGAAGCCGCAGCTTATGAAACAAATCCGCGAATTCGCTCGCGATTTCTCTTCGCGAGCTTCCGGAGATATCCAAAAGGGTTGAAAAGAAAGAAAAATAGTCTCCGATGTGAACGGACCCGCGCATGATTTTTACGTCGAGAGCAACATCCGCCTTCCGCACTGTTCGTACGTGCGCACCACGAATAATGCGGAATGCTTTTTCCCCCGATGCGGACTAACAATCGCGCTGCGCACGATGCGTGTCAAACGCGTATTGTCGTGCGGTGGGCGTATTCACGCTCCCCGGATGATGTACACAACAGTAACGGACAGCTCTCAAATACCGGACTATCGAAAATAATAATTTAAATAGTTTCGTAGGAATCTCAAGTATTAGCCAGTATAATTTGTATTTTCCGTGAAAAAAAATACATAGGAATAGATAAAAAATATGTAGGAAATATTTATTTATTTTGAAACGTGACAATATATCATAATCAATAAATGAAATAATAATTTTGGAAATATAGAATAGAGAAATTTTTATTTGAAATTGAATATACTTGCAGTTCTCGATTTTCTTACATTGATTATTGATTATTATTTTTTCCTTGCGCGTATATTATTTAAAATATTTTTGAAGTAATTTATACAGAATTTTTAAAATAATAATTTAATAAAAAACAAATATTTGTTTCATAATAACCATTTTTTTATATGATAATTTAGGAAAGAAAAGAAAATAGCTAATATGATTTAGTGAACACACAGTTACTATTATTTTATGTTAATCATTTATATAATCCATTATAGGTGAAATTGTTTCCGTAAAAAATATCTTTGTCTTTTTTTAACATATTTTTTTATTTTGTACTCGGTTCTGATGAGATATACATGCGTGTCAAGAAACGAGGAAGCGCTGTGCGCTCTCGAATGTGGACGAAGGAGAGTAGAAAACGAGAGATGCGTAAAGCCGGCGCTGATACCGGTACATAAAACAGGAGGCATGGTTTCACGAGAAGGTCGAGCAAATGCAATAGAGACCGGAGCGAGGATATATAAGGTGTTCGGTAAAACGATGTAGAAAAAGCAGCGTGGTATCTCTCTCAATTTTCGCGGAAATTAAAGGCTTGCAGGATGGAAAAAAAATGTTGGGCGAAAATTGAACTTTTCAAGGATATAAATAAAGAGTACAATCTTTAGTTTGGCAGATTTTCTCTCGGAGATTAATTGGCAACGAGCAAAAAATCTAGCAAATTTAATTTTTCGTTGGAGAGAAAAATTAGACTCCGAATTTGACGCGGGTATCGCGATATTGTTGTCTCCTGCTACTTTTCATCATGTGCGTGTTGATGCGCTCGCGTGCGAGAAAGCATGCGGCAGAAATCGAGAATGAACGACCCGGGAGGAGAACGGATCATCAGCCGCCAACGTATAAATTAGGCACGATCACTTAAATCGTCTCGCGCGCACTTTCTCCGGTGATGAGCGCTAAATTGTTTCGTCCCAACCTGTTGAATTCCGATCGGGCAACTAGGTAGTAGGTGTAGGAGAAAAAGGGAGCCGCGAATGTGCCACAAATTTTTTTTGTACCTGCGGTTAAAGAATCGTCGATCGATGTAGCACCTGTATATCCTAGAATTTTTTTTAATATTCTTCAGAGTACAAACCCTTCTCGACAGATATATACGGCACATTTTTTATGCACTCTTGCTAGGTACGAGGGTTTACGAGTTTCTATTCTATTATTTGAAAATCTCTGGAAATTATAAAAGAAAAAAAGTATAATTATATGGCACTTTATTTGATTCTGTAAATATTTTGAAAAGGCTGACTACATAATTTCTTACATTTTCCGTTGTTCCGTTGTAACTTTTTAAACGGGTCTTACGCGGACATTCCACGTAGCCTTCGCTATAATCCGTAGTGATGTAATGCGTCAAATAAGTGTCATGTAATTGCTAATAAACGTTGCATTTGATTTCACGTATTTACTTTCCATCGCATATAATGCAATTATCCGACGATTGTGTAAAAATTAATTAGATTACGATAAACAATAATGGTAGCTATTTTCGAAAAAAGCATTACTTTATAAATGTATAAGTTTCCTTTACAAAATATATCCATTTTTTTTTGCTTTTTCGAAAGAAAGAAACAATTTGTTTATTTTTGGTCGCAATTGTTGTCGACCTGAATTCAATAGATGTTTACATTAGATTGTGCGTGTCACGATTACATCGCATACTTGACATATTGATGTACGGTATAGTACACATAACGCCAATAGTAACGCGCATAGTTTAATGAGAATTTGGCTGACAGTCGCATGCGATTGAGATCGCAATCCCTGATTGATTCGATGTAGTTACATGTTACATCCCGGAAAACAGTTATCGAGCTCGTAAAAATCAGCGAACCGTTAGCGATTGTTTCTCCATTACCTTTAATTTGATCTTGAGCGATGCCTTTCGTTCCAAGTCGTTTCGCCGCGAAGAGATTAAGTACATTTTATATATTAAATTCTATTCTATTCAGGTATTAATATATGTTACATTACATATTATTGTAAAAGTTAAATATTAAAACGACAACATTATATTTGAAACGTGAGGATATAGAAAATTGATTATCAAGAAGACGACCAGGAAAAAGAGATGACTAATTCTTCCTTGTCTGTAAAACTTGCATACATTTTTCTTAGAAATGACTCATAACATCATAAATATTCACTATGTATAGTTTGTGTTTTCAACTATTTGTTAAAAGAAACCATAGTTATTAGAATTGATGCATGTCTATTTTTTATCTTAATTGTTTACATAATTAAAATTTGATATTCTTTATTTACGATCTGTGCTAATATTAAATTTTTAATTAAAGTAGCATATCTAAAAGGATTAAAAATTTCCAATTACAATCAAATTATAATAATCTTTTTCGATTATATATTGTTATATGTGCAAATTTGATTGTGCTATATATTTGCAAGAGAGAATATGCAAATAAAATGTTGTGAAAATTTTGCAAGATTTAAAATATTTGGATCTTTTCTTATAATAAAATTATTTTCGATCATCGAAAATTTAAAAAGAATTATAGAATTTGAATATACCATATAATATATACAGAGTCGAAATGATGCGACTCATAGATCACATGTTCTTGGCAGGTTGCGCTTTATTGTGTGTATATGTATGTATACGTATATGTATATATTATATACTATTATATTAAAGCTTATACAGTTAGAAAACTGGTTTTCTCCTCCTTTTGCGTCAAATCATATGATCGAGACCATCTTGTGCGCTGGTACAGTTGTTTCTTGTAGTGTATTTTTATCTAGAAAATTATATATTGTGCATTCGTATGAGATTTACATAGAAAAATTGAGTTATTTTGATATCTCTCTTATACAATTGGATATTACTTTATAATTTATGAAAATAGCGCAAGAATCATTTTTAAATACATTTTAAGAGCAATTCTACTCGCAGTCAATATCAAGTATAAAGCACAACTTCTAAATTTGCGTTTATAATAGTTTGAATCTTAGAGATGTCATCTATTTTTTCTGTTCATCCTGATAATGTCAAACTATGAAATTTTCTGCAAATTGCAATAAAGACAAGACGAATTTCTGCTCCTTATATTATATACTTCTGAGAGAAAAAATTGCTATTTGTTTTCTCGAAAAAGATAGAAAACACTGGATTATGGCTTCTCGAGCATTGCCTTTAATGCTGTAATTATTTGCAAATCAACACCGCTATTTTCGACTATTAAACTCGCGGTATCTTTCGGGAAGCGGTTTGGCCCCGGTTGGCTCGGGTAAAGCCTACTTATAACGTAACATGGTTGATCGACGCCATCGTGTGCTGTATACATGTACATGTATATACATATGTATACTGTATACGACATATGCGCGAGCATCCAGTTACCGTTCCAACGAAGTAGATTCCTCCGGACCGTTTGACGAGACTATCCCGGACAACGTTGATATCACGGCAACGCGTTGCTTGACCTGAATTTACCGCGTTGCCGAATTTGCAAACGTATAATAGATGTCTCAGTTCTCTCTCTCTCTCTCTCTTCCTCTCATCGTCTTATCTCCCGTATTCGCGCCTCCGCATTTATGGCGCTAAATGCAATTTGGATCTAAATTCTATTTGCTGTATTCATACGCGATTGCCTTATTGTAAACACGGGACGTGAATTAGATAGCTGTCAACGATGAATTATCGTCAGTAGAATATTTTGTGTACTAATTTCATATGTTATTAATTTGTAATCAATTTATAGCAACATCATTATTACTATAATTGCACAACAATTATGGATAATGTTATTGTCGTAATTATGCATGCGATTTATATCCCGTGTATTTCTACACACGCAGACTGTTTCCAACGTTTCTTTTGATTTTTATCGAGTTTTAATTAAATAGAATTTTGAGATCCACTTTATAGACAACTTATTAATTATCAAGTTATTCAAATAATGAGCGTTAATTGCTGTTGATGTATCAAAAAATTTCCGTCTTGAATTTTATAGTGAATTGTGAATTATCCAAAGCTTTAATGAATAAATTACTGAATAGAACATTAACCGATATCATCGAAATGAAAGAATCAATGTCGAAATTAAATAACATCTCTCATTGAAGTAACAATCAATTCAAATAATAGCTGTTAACTGCTGCCATTATTCACATCAAAATTTTCTAGCAATTTATCGCTCAGAAAAGAAATTCTACAAAGAGCCTGAACGTTGCACATGTGCTTATACCACGTTCGTCGCTATCAGAAGCGTTTTACAATGAAAGTGGAATAGGAAAACGAGGTGTGTGCTTTTGGATGAAAACAAACTTTCTCCAAATTACCGTGCCATATCCGAATACGTTTTGGAGATACGCCAGAACATTTTGAAAAGGAATCGGGACATTGTTGCGAATTTTCTTCGCCGTTCAACGGAGCACAAAAGGCTTTAAGGCAATGTATGCAGCTAGTGACACGAAAAGCTTCACGGAGACTTACTTGATCTGGGGCGTTTCGATTATGATATGCAATTACGGCTCGCACACTAGCTGTATACGAGACAATGAACGAAATGCATGTGTGCGAAATATCGCGTTGAATGTATATGTACAATGTGCGTAAACGAATAACTATCAAACTGCAGGCGATTGGGCAAAATAAAGGGTTTATATAGCCGAATAAATATTTTGCAAAATTTAATTCGATCAATTGGCTCGATGCAGAAAAAACAATATCGATTGCTCTTCTCGTATCCTGCCTGTGATTTGAGGAATCGGTTTATCTGTTTTATTTTTTTCGTTTTTTTTTTTTCGCAACCATTTTACTCTCGCACAAGCATGAAGGATAAAATTTGAATTTTTATCCACGAATTCCGTAATGGTCGAGAATAAAAGTGTCTCGCGATCTCTTTGGAAGAAAAGTGCCAGGCGTATATTTAATCAGCTTCTCTATTCGCACCAAAGCGGATTGCGAGGAAACCAGGTCGGGATCGTATCAACTGATAACAAAAAGACTGATGTGAGACGTAGGAACGGTTCTACACGTTTTAGGAATTTAAGAACAGTCTAGCACGCCATCAATCTTGCGCGTTTCTCGCTTCGATTCTCGCGAAAATTTTTCGACGACGGCTTAGATTTTCGCCAATTTTTACACATTTCCGTTTTTGTCCGCGCTGTATCGAGGTACGTTGAACTGGCGCTCTCCGTCAATTTTTATCGTCTGTGCCAGCATGTAGTTCCAAATATAAACTCCTTCGTGAATGCGTCTGTGCTATCCATTCTCAGTCGCCGGCTGCGGTGAAGAGTTTATTTTCTAGTTTCGTGACACACGTGCACACGCGAATACCGTTCTCTTTCAGAAAAGCTTTCGGGGAGCTTCTCGAAGAGCGAGTCTTTCATTCACAACTGTGTTGCTATCAGTTTCCGAATATCGTTAACAAGTCAGCCAATCGATTGCAGCCAGTGTAACCGATAAATTGACCAGATTGCTAATTATGACTTTTGAAATGTCGCTACGTTAAAGGAAAGTGAACAGTAGATGACATTTATATGTTACTCGTGTTATGAAATTTACAAAAATTTAACGTTAAATTTGATTTCACTTAAAATTAGAAAAATGAAAAATGGATTGCGAGTAAATTGAGATTTTTAAATATTAGTTATTTTACACGAGATATATGTATATGTACTATAAAAAATATAAACACTTTGAGTTGTTTTTTATTTCCTCATATTTCGTCCTTTCGTAGGACGTGTGTATTTATGATCGAACTAGATGCCTTTATAAATAGAATATTATTAAAAATAAATTTAAATCAATGTAGCTCAATGCCGATAAAAAAAATAAGCGTAGCTGCGAGAGAATCGAGCTGTGAGCACAAAATAACAGTTTTTTATGCTCGGTAAAAATTGTTTGTTTACGCTCAATACATCGAATATGTCGAAATTCTTTCGCAAGTTAGTCTTTTGTGGTTGCTCGACGCGTTCGGGTCCCGATAGTCGTTCAATCGTCGTCGACGAATCGATCGTCGATGATCCCCCGAAATTCGCGGAATTCCCAAAGAGTTGCAAGACGGAAATCGAAGACCTGGCGAGGCATTTTGATCTGTCCGATATAAAATTCATCGACGACGACGAGGAAGCCGACGAAGACGAGCCATCCACTAAGAACGGTAGCCGGCGATCGATCAGATTATTCTTTTTTTATAGAAAAGTGGGTTGATATACACACGGTAGGTCCGTAGTTATTCCCCGCTGAGGGAGGATGTATAAATAACTGATGGGCAAAAAATTACGAGGACAGCGTGGACTTTGCGCGCGTATAACAAAGTTTTCGCAGCGCAACGCAACGAATTTAGCCCGTCACGTATCGGGGAGATTAAACTCGCGTGGAAATGTTTTTACCGATATTTTACCGAGAAGAATGACGGTCAGATTACGACCGACGATGGATGTAAAAACACTCGTGCGATAAAAGAAAAAAAAAGGGAACCACCGTCCGCGCGGACGGAGGGAGATGTTAAATTAATAATGGAATCACACGATTGTCACGGCTTATGTCGCGCGATATAAATGAGAAACGAAGGGAATTCGTCAGGTTCGCGATATGCGCTTCACTTATCTCTGCTTTTCTCCCTTGCACGGCCGCCGGTGTTTAACCGCGGCCTGGTAATGGATTCTTTGACAAACGTGTTAAATACGTGATAAATTTGTCTAATTAATTAATAATTCCTTCGTGAATTCCCGACAGAAGAGCTGGACGGGCCAAACGCTGGGCGGATACGAGACGCCTGGGTTATCGCCGTCGAAAGGTGAGATAATGAGCGATCGCCTCGATAATGGTAAAGATCATCTTGTCGATATCTTGGCGATATAACGGCTTATAGAATACACACGATCTCTTAGGTATACAAGCGAATACACGCGTGCGAAGCGGGAAATCTCTAATAAATGTGCCCTGCTTCTAGCAAATATAATACATTCCTGTCGGGGCGCGGAATCGTGTGTATCGATTAAATGTCACATAAAAGGCGGTGATGTCCGGCGGGCGAATATGTGTTTTTGATCGAACGCGAGAATGCGTCATCTAAATGTCACGAGAATCCCACGGAAGTACGCGTTTCAATCGAGTCGATAATGACAGTCCGTGATGAGATATCGCGAAATCAGGAAAAGTTCGTATTTTCAGATATTTCTCTTTCATTTCTCTATTTTTTTCTCTCTCTCTTTCTCTCTTTTTTAATATTTCTTCGCCATTTGGAATCGATCCAGTCATTTCCTTTTATACAAATATTTTAATACCGACATCAATGGGAGGTATCTCGATGTTAATGACAATAATATGACGGAATCAATTTTGCGCGGTTACTTCTTTTTGTATCTTTTTCTCGAATACTTTAATCGCTCAAAGGTACAATTTATTTCAGTCACGAAAATCTTCATTTATATATATATGTGTATTTTATTTAAAAATTGCGCTCACACATATTACGTTAAATTGTTCCTGATTACTCGGACCATTATTTTCCGAGAAAGTATTTTTAATAGAAATAGATAATCTCTTTCTCTATCTCTCTCTTATCTTGTCTTGTTAATGTTACAAATTAGATTTCAACAACAGTCGCAATTTGCAAACGCAGTTGCATTTGCATGCGTTTCTCAAGAGAGAAAAAGAAAAAGAAGCGGCGAATAGAAAACACTGTCGTCTATACCGATAAGAATTGTCTCTCTCGTGACTCACTCTCCTCATTCTAGTATCTCATTCGCCTTTGCACAAGGATAAACATAGCGACATGGCTTTTACAAACGGTTTCCTCTGTTTGCAGGAGCGCGCGAGAGAGGTTGCAGAAACTGACGGCACTGAAGAAGATCCAGCCGCGCGATATCCAGGCCATTTTACATCAGCAGGTACGCGAGAGCGTGGGACACATAATTAGTCGAATAGCTTATTAATATCGCGTTGGAGCGATTCGATGGCTCCACGAGATATGATCTTGTATACCTCTCCCTCTCTCTTATTGGATAAAAAAAAATCACTTTTATATCAAAATTAGCTTTTTAAAATCATCATTTCAAGTAAATGTGATTTTTCATTATCCTCCTACTAAATTATTGTCTTCTCACGCGGTGATTTTGTTTATAAGATTTCAAAATGTTTAAAAGAATAATAGGATAGTTTCTCGATAAATTTTCTGTTACATCTGGCGCTTTAGATCCTTTATAATTCTTTACTCTCAACAATCTTAAAAGTAATAACATTTGAAATACGTTGACATTAATTCGTTGATGGAAATGCTGAGTACAATTCTGGTCGTAGGCGCAAACAACGGACGGAGAAGCGCTTTAAGAGCGACGTCGCATTCCCGGCGCTTCCGTCATCCGGGCCGATTCTTATTCCGCTCTCGCGTGGCCGCGGCTGCGTGCAAATGAATCGATTGGCCGCGAGCGAAATCGTTACGCGCGGAGGCTGCTTATGAAATGCGGAATGCAAAGTAAATGAGCGGAGTGAGCGGCGGCGGGAACGGCGATTATGCGCGGCCTTGTTTACACGCGAGAGCGTTTGCTGGAGCCTACGTTATGTGCCCGTTTCTCTCCCTGGTTACATAGCTCGCGCGCGTCCGAATTCCCCTCGAACAACGCTTTACGATTACGCAATAATGAGTTTTTTCGGATCGCCGATGACCGCGTTCCATAGAAAAAAAGAAGAGAACAATATAGCATCGTTTCTACGAGAGCTGCTTGAAATGCACCGATACCAGATGCTGATCAAATTGAATTGTTAAATATTGCTGTCACGCTTTGAGAGTACCGTAATTTTGATCGGGAAGGGGCCGATATTATTTAGATAAATTAATTTCCATACTACAAACGCGTAACATTCTTCATGCGCGTGTTTTATAAATATGGAAAAAAATTTCATCTCCCTCGATATATTCGCATTTTTTTGTAAATAAATATAAGATCATGTTTACAAATATTGGGTAAAATTGCTTTTTTATTTATTTTTTTTTAGAGTGAAGGGGAAATGAGGTATCGCTACCGATAGAAGGCTGAAAAAAATTCCGCGCATTGTTAATTATTAACTGCGTTCCGATCGAGATCTATTTTAGGGTAGTATGCGGGATTATTTCGCGCGTGATTGCGATACGGCATGCGGGTTTAAAATCTCGTATAAACAGGTAAGCAACGCAACGAGTTCTCGCGCGAAATACATTTCTCGAATCAAGAAATCGCACGAAGGATATCGTAATACACGACGATAATCGTTAACAAGTTTTCTCGATATTATAATCCAACGCTTATATTGGCGGCTTATTGCTATCGGCATAGCATGGCCTTTTTTCATATTAATAACACGATAACTCAGTTAAATGAAAGGTGCGCAAGAAATAACGGAATCTCGGATTAATTCGTCGACGTGATGGCGGTATCATTTGGGAAATTGTTCGGTTATTCCACCGCATCAATTTTTTTCTCGACGTTATATTAGGATGATACTAGAAGGAGACGCTTAATATTCAGACTGGGATTTTTAAAAGAAAGACAAATTTTAATCGGACACTTCTACACGCGTGTATCTATGTTAAACTACATATGTATATATAGAACTTCAGAATTACCATCGTACTTTTAAACTTTCGACAATGTACAAATAATTGGGTAACTAAAATTTTAGTGATACAATAGCATAAAATGCGATCAATAACAATATTTATTATTCGATTGAGAGAAGTGGCAAGAAAACAAAAAATTATTCATTTAATTTTTCCCTCTCTCACACATTTTAAATTTTATTATTAGAATTAATTTTTTATTATTAGAAATAATTATTAGAAAAAATTGAAAACGACATTTTATACGTTGATATGTATATAAATGTGTGAGGGAAGAATGTTACGAGAAAGGAGCTGTTGACATTCCTTTTTCGTGACGATATCATCATGACATTGGCCTGGAATCCACATGCAATCTGTTTATCATTAAACTTTACCGACCGGTTCAGGGTTTTATATAATGACACGTCGACGATTATCTCCTTTTACGATTGCATTTATGGAGAATACTAATTTTTACTAAAATCAGTATTGATTCTTTGAACCCCAACACAAAGTTCAATGTAAGTTTACAAGCACACGCGGTTCAATGTGTTGCGAATTATATGTTACGCATCGAAGGTGGAAATAAATGCGGAGATTGCGTTTTTTTCCCAGAAATGCGGAAGCACGCGCGACACGAAAACGAAGTGAAACCGTGCTATCCGGCTTCTGTCGTTTTTCATAAAGCTAAATTGAATGCTACGCCATATTACCATCACGTGATGGCGATATATAATTCTACATTCGATTAAATTTTTAATCATCGCGTGGCTACATAAAAACAAAACGCAATCACGATGGATTTATTATTTGCCGCGGATGTAGCTTTCTCGTGCAAAATTCGCATGAGATATAATATAGTGGATCTAGTATTATCGAGACAAACGCATCGCTGTGCAATCGGTCGGCTCTCCATAAATTGATTTTCCAGCTAATGTGTGTATGTTTGACGAAAATGTTTCAGATAAACGATGCCGTAGCGTCTACGAGCGAGGATTCCGCTGCAAAAGACGTGACGAATGGCCAAATTACGGTTACTTTGGCAGACAAGTAAGTCTAGTCTATTTCTTTATATTATTACTATTTAAATTTTTTTTAGAAATAATTATTATTTTCAATAACGTAGATTCGAGAATATAAACTTCGGGATGCGATTTCTTATAAAATTTTTTTAAACTTGAAGGTAATAAACAAATGAGGATCCAGATGCTGCGATTAATTATTCGAAAAAAATACTATTCGTATCGAACGTGCGGTATAATGTTTTGCTTTGCAGACTCGTTATACTTATAATTAATTTCTAAAGGCATAATGACCCTCTGGGATGTTTTTTGTCAAAGCGTAATAAATCATCGGTTGTAAAATCAGGGAAAATATGCACGATATATATATAGGAGGCATCGTCGGAGACCGGATATGACAAATTACGATTGTCGCGATTGATATCTCTTCGCAATGCTGACGCACATGTTTCCCCATTTTTATTTTGAACACGGAAAGGCGGAAGATATTTTATTTTATAGCTACATTTTATACATTTAGAGGATTCTCTTGTATATATTAGGGGTTTTAAATTAATTCAATCCTGTCTTAATTGTTTTTCAGGGAATTGAGCAGCACGAATGCTTTCTCTACGAAACTTAGCAACGGTACGATTCCTAAAGGATTAACGAAAGAGGCAGACATTCGAGTGGAACACGTTTCGCAGGAGCGGAAGGACGTTTTGGAAAAGCAACATAGCTACGAAGAGGCGAATCTCTTGGTAAGTACTGATCCTCTCTTATGTAATCTTTAAGTAAATATAAATGAAATTATATTTGAAAAAATTTATTTCCGAAATATTCCATTTTTTTACTCAAACTCGTATACATATAAATGTGAGAATATTAAAGATAATAATTTAAGAATAATGAAATATTTTTATGTTATTATTTATAATAGCACACTTTATAGTAATAATAATATAACATATAACATTATTAAATAGATTCTAGATTATGCTAGATTTCCTAATATAAATAATCAGAGGCATATGTACAGTTTACTATTTATATATACATTGATTATATACATTTCTCATATTACATATAATAATAATTGCAATACAAATTACTGATATAATGTTATATTTAATTATATTATAATTATATTATAATTATAGATTTTTAGACAGACATTTGTTTCAACACTACATTACATTGGTACCGATCGCGCGTCGCTTACATAAGTAACATCCGTTGTGGATTTCTTAAGTGATTATTAAAGAGTTCCCGGAAAGTAAAACGGCATCGGTAGTTTATCCTGCTTAATTGCCAACGTTAGGCACGTTAATGGGAGTCTTCTCACAAGAGTCGCGAGCTACTGTTATTTATGTTTCACGGAATGTCTCTTTGAATTAACGATCGAGCTTCAATCGCGGTATCGTTTTTTTCAAAAATTTCCTTATAAACATTTAAAATAAAATTAAATCTGAGCATATCGTTAAGTAATATTGTATTATATATATTTTAATACATTAATAATCAGTATTGAGATTTATACGCATTGCCATTACAAAAATATTCAACACACACACATGCACACAAACGAGACACGTAATGAAATAATATTGTTAAAGAGATAATATCGTTAAGGAGATATCTGCTCCAAAAATTCCAAATTGATGATTCGAAGGAACGAGACGCGATAAGTTCGGATTAATCTTGAGTGCCACTTTAAAAAAATATATAAAACTACTTGTTTGCTCGACAGCAACCAGTGCAGGGCGCAAGAATCGGCGAACGTCGCGCTAGCAGCCCTTTCCAAAATGGTCGGACAGAAGTGCTGATCGGCGAACCGGAGGGCGGCCCGAGGTCGCCGCGGGGATCGACATCTTCGGCGGTGAACGACGGCAATTTCCTGAATCCACCGGACGAGCGAGACGAACCAATTTGCAGGTAAGTACTTTGAACTGCAAGTGCGCGAGTTTTAAGAGAGTCGAGCTCTTATGCTCCTCTTCGAATCGCGCTTTTCGCCATTGTAGTCCTTTATATATAGATAGGTCCATTGAATTTTGTCGCACGATCAACGCGCGATTTATCCTTATAATTTATCCTTACGATTCGATATAAAGTTTTTTTATCTGCTTGTTAACTTGTCGTTCATTTACTCGATCGTGACAATTGACGGGCCGATTCCTCGCGCTGAAAACAGGATGATTAAGTGACAAAAACTGTCTGATAGAGATTTGATCGAGTGTTGGCAAAATTAGCATTTTTAAGAGCTAGTTTGAATGTTTGAATTTTAATTGCGAGTTTCCTCGATTATAATATTTTATCGGCTCTGCAAGCACGCACTTGTGCTTCAAGCGGCAAGTGTTTAACGAGAGACAATTATTTGGATTATTCGAATCTATAATCGCGCGAGTTCTGCTTTACCCTGATAGAAAAGCATAAATTCAGCCAATGTCCGCTGGATGTCGCCATAAACGTACTTAACGCGAGGTTTCGCAAGACTGAACAGAATCTCTCCGGTTAGTAAAAGATACAAAGATATAGCGCTCCGAAATAACAAGTATGTATTTCTTTACAAGTATGTATTTCTCTCAATTTTTTTCATTTTATAATGTAATATATTCTGGCAACTGCGCGCGTTACTTTCTCTTTTTATCAGCTGATGTGGTACTCATTATTAAATCATTATGCGGAGGAATTTTCTTTATAATTTATTATCTATCGAATTTAATGACATTGCGTATGTACAATGGAATATTTATTCACCAATGATCTTTTTGGAAAAGATAACTCCATCATAATCGCAGAAGAGATTTGAAAATGCTCCAGAAGAGATTTCAAAATGCTCTACTTCAATTTTAATTATTTTATTCTACAAGAGAAAAAAAAAGAAATTTGCGAAAGCTATTGGCCAACAAAATTATTATATTTGACGAGTTTCATTTTTTTCTAAAAAATTGCACGAATACGTTTCGCTTCGACGTAGAGATGTGGGCGATTATACGGTCTTTGGCTTTTGCGATCAAGTGCGGCTTAATTTGAAATGCACCGCGAGAAGAGTGCGAGAGACCGATGAAATCCAATTCGCGGAGAGTGCATCTCCGAATCATCGATAGAGTCGATCAAATACGAGCACCTGGTCCAAGTCAGGCTCCATTCCGCTCGATTCCGAGAGAAAGAGGGAGAAGGAGAAAGAGAGAGAGAGAGAGAGAGAGAAAGAGTCAAGTCACTTCGTCGGTATTTCACGCTCGCGACACACCCATCCCGAACCGGTGTGAGTGCAGCCTAAACAATGCGTTTTCCAGTCCTCGGTATGCAGCGCCTCGACAGAGGCCAGATCCCTCTCTCTCTCTCCGTCTCTCTCTTTTCTTTTTTCACTGAATTTCGCCTTCTCCCTCCTTTCCTCCTCTCTTGCCTCGCATCTCTGCATCTCGCTGTCTCTCTTCTCCTGCCTGCCATCCTCTCCTCCTTTGCGCGTTTCTAACATGACACGAGAGGGATGCATGGCATATATAAGGACTTGTGTGTAGACAAGAGAGAACGAGAGAGAAGGAGAGAGAGACAGAGGGGACTTGAAGTGCGACGACTCGACATACGAGTGTAGCTGGGCACTCTCGTGGTACTCGTACCTGTATATAAGATTCTCCAATTTTGCGAACGAAAAAAATCTCCTTTTCCGTCTCGCCACGCGACTTTTTTTTTCGCATTATAATTTCGCGATTAACGTATTCCTCTTACAAGCAATTAGATTTAAAAAGCCCGACGTTTTCAGAAAATATATCGCCCCTTCTCTCTTTAATGTTTATCTCTCATTGTGAGATGCGGGCTCGCTCGAAATCCGATGTTTTGCGGAATATGCCGTTGTTTAGCGCAGCCCTGCCTGATTCTACGTTCGCTCTTAATTCTCCAACTTGATAAACAGGAATCGCCGCTTGTGCTCGAGGACTCGTTTAAAACTTTGGCGTCAAACGAAGCGCTGCGAACGACGAGAGACGGACAATAATTAATGCGCGAATTATTAACGGCGCGAGGAAAGTTTAATGGCATCATAAGGAGACGCGTCGGCGTCCAAACAGATCATAGGTAACTTATTCATGAATCCGCAAAGCAGGTCGCTCAGGTGCGAATGAATATGCTCTATTGACACTGGACGTTTTTTTGACGAGGACTGTGGAATGAATGGTTGGAAAATGAATGCAGGGATGGCCAAAAATGAATGCGAAACAGGCGGTCGTCGGCGAGTCTCTCCCTCCTTCTTTCTTCTTTTCTCTTTCGACAGAGCGAGAGAGAAAGCGTTTTATTTATCACGAGTCCCCTTGAGCGAGAGAGAGAAAGAGGGACGATCGGTATCGCTCGTTTCTTTGGATCTCCATTAATAATCGAGCGGAGCACCGCGCCCGGAAATTGTCCCAGTTTTCACGCTTCAAAGCGAGACGCATCTCATGCGCGACGCGTCCTAAAAGCCCCACGTGATTATTGCAACTAACGCATTTTTCGGTACACGTACGTAATTTCATTTACACAAGCCGGTTTTTGCGTTTTTAATATTATTACATCGCCGCAGTCTATCAAAGCTGCCGCGCTTTTTTTTGTCGGTCTTTTTGCGACGAGATTCTCTTCAAAGCGCTGTGATATTTTCCGAACAAGATCTTACCGCTTGTATTTAATGCGTCGAGTAAATTTTACTGCGCTGTTAGGGTTGATAATAAAAAAATTCAAAATGAGAAGCATGTAAAGAAGGAGAGAGAGGGAGAGAAAGAGGAAGCTCGATTAAATCTTGCTAAGGGATAAATTGATTCGAAATTGATTAAACCTATTAGTTTTTTTCGACTTTTTAGAAGGCCTTTGAAAGATCATTGACGCATCAAATTCAGCGAGCAACTAACGAGATAACTTTTCGGTGCAGTGTTTGTAGATACCATACGAATATTTAATTTCGTAACTTTACGTTCGTTATCCGAGTCACCGATATCGATTCGCTCTCCTTCGTAATCGATACGTGTACCCAACTGCGTTTACGCTTAAGCGCGTCCGGTCGGAACGGTGACATTTCTTCACGTCGTAGCGGCATTTGCATGGGACAGCTCGGCCAACGATTGCCTTAAAAGAATGAATGTATCGCGAATATATCTCCTATAAGGCCATCTTTCATTGATGCATCGCATTACATTGAATTATATCACGCATCACAACAGGTGATCTATTTATATCTCGGTGTTTGGGAAGAAATATTAAAAATCTCAAACAAATTCTCTCGTGGATATTTCAAATAGTTTTTTTTCTCTCGTATAAATATAATCTCGAATTAATTGGCAAAGGGTCGCTTGCAAATTTTCTCATAGTAATTCACGCGGAGTAATCCAGCCTTAAACGAAGAACAACTTGGCGTTGATAAAAAAAGAAGAGGAAGAAGGAAAGAAAAAAAAATGTTTAGCTTCAAGTCCGATAATTTAGTCGAGAATTTGCGCGCGAGAATCCGTGTAAACGGCGCGTTTTTCCGGATCGCAAAAAGAGCGGATAACAATTTGTGCGCGTACGTGCGAGAGATTCGCGCGGCGACATAGGGTCGGAGGTAGAGGCGAGCGAATTTCAAGTGCATTCCCGTGATTGAAGCCGTTCCTGCGGTCCCGTAGTTTCTCGTTATACATAACACACAACGCGCGCGCTCTCTCTCTCTCTCTCTCTCTCTCTCTCTCTCTCTCTCTCTCTCTCTCTCTCTCTCTCTTTTTGCGGTGGTACTCGCTCGTGTGCGACACACAGTCGTGAAATACCGATTGCTCATTCTCCCATGGCGTTTCCTGTTCCGCGACCACGCAGTAGAATGTATATTCCGCTTTCAAAGTAAAAAAAGCGAAAAACACACGCACAGAAAGCAGAAAGAGGAGAGGAGAGTGATGCGTGGATGAACAGATAGAATGAGATGACAGGAGAAGGTGAAACAAAATAAGAGAGAGAGAGAGAGGGAAGGATGGTTATATAGGTGGTGATGGCAATAGGGATGACGAGGATCGGTGACATTGTATATACAATATGTATGTGTACATGTACCAAGAGAGACACGCCCGCTGCCCATTGTTCACGTCTAACGCATTATGCGCATCATTCGCTTTTACGCAGAGCTCCTCGCCAAGTTTATGTTAATTCTCGAGGATTAATCTCGGGGTTCTCTAAACGGATTCTACGCTGAGGGCATATGACTTGCAATATTCTTGATTTCTTTCAACTCTGTACAGACTGTGTTTCGTTACATTATTATTTGGAAGTATATTGTGGACACGATTCGATTCCTTTGACATTTCTCTCCGTCTCCTATTTTTTTCGTAGCATAACGTATCGAACTTTTCAATTTCGAGCGGACTTTTCAAATTGAATCGAATTTATCGAAAATGTAAATTAAAGTATTTTTCCGTTTAATTTGAATTTAATTGAAAATTTATAACCGATTCCTTTAATTTTATATCCGTCTAATTACATTGAATAGTCTCGGTGTTTATGTTAATTAAAATGTTTAAAACGAAGCAAAGTTTTCACGGTATAAGCTAGAATTTGCGTTCGCGTAATCTATTTTTAGATTAAAATGTGCCGAGAAATTACGTTCGTTAACTTGGGTTTACGAGAGATGTATTATTGTGTGAAAAAATTTATCTCATTTTTGAAGATTATTTTCAAGGAGAAGAATTTTCTCTAAAAAAAACGCTAATTGCGTGTATCATTCACGGTCTTTCGCACATCGAGACGTACTTAGATGCAGGCGCATATTCACACATACGGATGCATTTTTATGCATCTGTGCTCCAATTTTTTGCGTTTCCGCAAAGGCAATAGCTCCACGCGAGTTTTTCCACCGTTCTTCTGGAAGAGAAATCGGCCACGCGCAATTTATAGCGATTTAGGTCGGTTACGTTATACGGATAACTTGAACAGTATGATGTTCTTTAAATATCGTTAAAGGAAAGCTGTGCAGCGAAATGCATAATAAAATAATATGCTAGGCGTAAGGCGGTGTATGTGACATTGCAATCTATAATCTTTCTTCAATTACAAACGTGTCGCGATGATAATGCTCTTACCGTTTCTCCCTGACCTACTATCGATGTAAGCAATGACAGAGAAATAATACACTATTATTTCATATTTACACAGAAGCGATCGACAATCATAAATACACGACACGAATATATATATATATACAGCTCCTGTAACACGCGTTACGGTAAATGTAATAAGTATAAAAGACTTTTGAACAATTTTTGCAATGCTACGGAAACTCGAAATTAATGATTTTTAACGTTTGTAATTAAAGAGCTGTTTGCACGGAATTAGATTAGATTGAACGCTTAAATTGATCGTGAAGAAAAAATAAGAGAGGACAAGCTTCTTCTCTATTATTCTTCCTCCCTTTTATTGTCTTTATTTTCCGCTAGTCGAAAACGATTCCCACGGGAATATAACAATAAGAAATGTATACACGAGATGTTTGATAGCTCTTGCACGATTTTCGAACGGGAGATTATGCAGCCGCTCGTTAATTCGTAAAAATATCACGCGTCGACGATCGAATAATATTGTCGCACGGAAATTGTCCCTGCTTAATTTCCCAGGACCGCTGCACAAAAGGTGCGCGAATCTAATTGTCCGTTGATGTGAAAGTATGGAAAGAAAGAGCCGAGTATTTAACGGTATCAAACACATTCCTTTTTCTGAGCAGAGCGCTTTCGACGAACGTTCATTCAACGCTTGCAGCATCCGAGATGTTGCACTCGTCGGCTTTATATGTAGATAAAATAAGTAACGCTATCGCGTTACGTTGCTCGCGTTTTTTTTTACGTCATATTACATTATTCGTGCGCGATGCGCATGATGATTAAATCGTAATTATGCAATTAATATAAAGAGGAAGCGTGGTAGACAAAAGTGTCTGAGGAAATGGTTGGGAAAAAAAAAGCGGAAATAAAGGCTGCTTTGAAAAAATGTGCATCTTGCATAAAAATGATTGATTCATCAATAATCATGGTTAGGTTTATATTTAGTAAGATTAAATAAGAATCTTCCGCAACATAAATAAACATCTAAACGTATTTATTCTTGCAAAAGAAAATATTTTTTTATACTCTCTTGTTCCTGCCTCGTCTGTAATTTAAATTTGTTTACATACGGTGAACTTTCGGTATTGATATAAATGAAAAAGTAACAAACCGACATTTTTGATTTATATTATATTATTAAAACGTAACGAAATTATTTACATTTTGATACTCTTTATTATAAAAATGTCAAACTCTTTTAATATTATTTATAATACATAATACAGAGTGAGTTTTCGATTCGCGGTACGGCTTTATTTAAATTATGCGCATACTTTTTCGTGCCAAACAATTGTAAACAAGTGTGTAAACAGTTGCCTGTTGCAACGCCACCGATATCCCGAATAAATGATCGAATGCACGTGGACCATCGTCGTCATCGCTGTCGTAAACGTCGGCAGACGTACTATTCTATCACTTTATTGTTTTATATATACGTATATACGAACGATGTAATTTCACATTCTTGATTCGAACCGATTTTACGTCCCGCTCGATCCTTGTTGCGTCGGAATTAAAGTCGGGGAGAAGATATTCGCGCTTGGCTATGTACTTCGCGGAACTTAATAAAACGTTATATGCCCGAATAAAAATAGCGTTATGCGTTTTTTAGTTGTTCTATCGAGAAATAAACCGCGGTGATAGGGAAAAGGAGTTTGCATTTTCATTTTGAAAAAACGAGGAAATTATTTATATTTATGCCAGAACATTAATTTCACTTTGAGAGCGTTGCGAGCAACATCCACGATGATTCAAACTTGTGATTAAACAGTTGAATTATTTTAATGGGTAATTACATTCAAAATATCTCACTTTGAATATAAACCTACATGAGAAGAATCTACATCCTTATCGTGACCTATTTACCTACGTTTTATCGTCCTTGCTCCGGAAAAAAAGTAGGAGCATTTCTGATTCTGGAAATATAAGCAACGATGGCGAACAAACCACGAGAGCGCATCCTCGATATTATTTTCGATATTATTTTCGGTGATTGAAGAACTTTCCTCGACGAGGAAGTTGGATGCCGGTAAAGCGATCCATAGTAAAGATACGGAGCTTCTATCTACATTGTATCCGATTGTTTACCGCGTTGTAACGGACGAAGTAGTTTTACTTGAAGCTCGCGAGAGTATACGAGAGCTGTTTATCGGATAAATCGAAAATACGACCGGGGAACTTTAAACGGGCGCAACTTTCTCGAGGATGGAATTGTTTTGAAGAAAATTGAATTTCTTGCAGAGATGTATTCCACATCTACGATGATGTAATAACGCAATTGCGTATAAAGTTAATATAACAAAGTACACGAGATTTTCGCTGAAAACATCTGTCTCGCAATTTCGACATATATTCCCGACGTAGGATATCATCTTTCTCCGGCGTGAGTCCAATTTTTCGCACTTTGCCCCTTGTAACTTAAAATGGCTCGTGCAGCAATTTCTGAAACGTCACGAGAAATACGTCCGGTCCAAAGTTCTCTTCGAGTACGAGTTGACGCGGGACGTTAGAATAAAGGCTACGGGGTATTAAAAAAGCCGCACGAGTCGCGAATAATGGCCTGTGGCCGTTGACAGGCACGGTCATTAATCAAGTCGATTAATTGAGCACCGCGGAAAACGGTACTTAAATACCGCATAGCTTATATATACCGATCTCGCCGGCGTATAACAACGAGGTATCTGGGAAATGGAGCATTTCGCTTCGATGCTCTTCGTGTTTCCTCTACCGCCGCAACGACGATGATGATCATTGGCGTCGTGTATACATAGTCATCGCGTGTACGATTGCAGTAATAGACGTGTCATGGTGTATGTAATATCAAATCGAACGATGACCCGTCGTCGGTTTTTTTATTCCTCGTTCCGGTAGATCGTAATTGATTTTCCGCGCGATGCCCAAGATTCTATCGTGTGACGACGTAATTGAATTTATAGTTTTTAAATGTTTGATAATTAAATAATGCGCCGGGAGGGAACCTTTTTTTATCTCACATCAGTTAAAATTTATATCTAAATATAAAAAAAAAGGAAAAAAATATATATCCAATAAAAGGAAAGGGAAAAAGAACAAAGCTTGAACGTGGTTTTATAGTTAAATTTATTTGCTGCTAGATATACTTACAAGGTGCAAAAAATATCGATTCTACGAGTGACAGGACAAATCTGTCTTATTATTAGAATTAGCTACTGACTCGATCTCAGTTTCGTTTATATAACACCTTTCTCGATGATATTTTAATCGTCCTCTTGTGTGCACAAAGATTGCGAGGATAAAGCGTTTTTGCCTTTATTATAGCTCATTATTATTGTTGCGAAGAAGCACTAATCTCACTGTTGGGACTACAATAACACTTAATTGAAAGTTCATTACGACGTCTATGCCGCGTTCCTTGGCATAAACTCAAATCCAATCAACAGCTCGCATACGGTACATCGATGTGTAATTGCTCAAACGCATTCCCGTAATGAATTCCGTGTTCCACTTAGTTCCGGCTATTGCTTCCGCTATTTCATTAATTTGCCACGTCGTCCGCTGTCCACGGAAAGTAGCGGAATGTTAAACTTGCTCTCTATTATATGCGGAAACCAGCAATCAGCTCTCTGCGACCGCGACCGCGCGCGAAATCCGGATAATTTGCACTTTCGAATTTCGCGTTTTGCCTTCGGAGCTTTCAGAGTTGATGAAATTAATGAAACTAACTCGAACACGCTCCTCGACTTGTATATTAATAAGAGTTTAATGGTCTTTTATCACGGAAAATTGGCCAACAACATCCGGCAATTGAGGGGATTTTCCTTTTTTCGTGTGTAATATAATACATTATTCCAGCTTTCAAGTATTAATCGGGTTTCTCTCTCTTTTTCTCTCGGCATTTTGCAAAGATTTATCCTACAAAGAGGATTTATTAGACCTTTCGCCCACCAAAGTAATTATAATTTACAATAAATATGATAATCCAAGAGATGATTAATGTGCTTTTCACAAACGACAATATTATAAATAATGAACATTATATCACATTATAATAATGAAATTAATGAGGAGGAATGCAATGTTATTATTGTAATAAGATTTGAAGTCTATTGTAATGAAAATTTGACGCTCATTCGAATTTTGAATACAAGTTGCAAACTAAGAAGTTTATTGTAATACGAGTTTATCATGTTACATTTTCTTCAGCTTGGATGCAAAGATATATGGGTCTATTCTGTAAAAATACTCTATAACGCTGTATCTCTATAAGGTATGTAGCGTTGTAGAGTAAAAAAGAAAGACCGAAGAGCGAAAAAAAGAAAGAGCGAAAAAAAGAAAGAGCTACAGAGTTACAAAGCTTACGAGCGAAAATTTTCTTACCGAATACACGACTTAGTTTAACGTTTTAGCTATTGTAGTAAATAAGACAATAAATGTAGTATTAAAAGATGAAATATCGATTGTATAATATGAACATTGTCAATCGTACTGTTTTTTTCACAAGAGAAGAACAAAGATTAAATTTAACTTAATTATGCTTCTTTCAAATCGAGTCTTTTCGATGAGAATTGTTTATTGAAACACAGACTTATATTTACAGAAAGAATAGTATATATTTACTTGACGCACAGCGGAATCTGACAACTTCTTGCGCAGCTTCTTACCTTGTGATCTCGAAGGCCAGTCGTAGCTCGCTCGTGAAATTTAGATGCTTGGTTCTTGCGACCTTCACAAAGCGTCAGGGGAAAAACCGGAGGCTTTGCGGGATTACCTGCGACTATTTATTCGTATCTGATGCCATTGTCGAGGCGTCCCCTCGTCTAAACTTTCTCAAGAATTCCGTGCTGCACGCGGCCTGATACGCATCATCGTAATCGTCGTACAACCGTAGGTAGGTTTGGAACCCGGTTCCCCGCAGGTAGGTAAGTAGGTAGGGTGGGTCCACCGACGCGCACACCTGTGTTTCCTGTCGTTCAACCGCGACTCAGGGACGCACACCTGACGCACCGGAAGACTCGACGCTGACGCGAGAAGCGCAGTAAAGTGCATTTCGCTTACATCTGAAAAATGCTGAAATGTTTGTAAAAAGTATTGTATAAAATTTGTGTCGTGTCGCTCAAACAAACCCCAAGTAAACAATCTTTGCGCGAAAACTTTTATTGTAATTTTCGAATAAAATATTTATGATAAATATATAAAAGATGGACGAGGAACGTAATAAAAGGTAATAAAAAGTATTTTCACGGATGCATACACATATACGAGTTTGCTCTCATTAAACTCTCAGTATCTGGGAGAGTAAATACGACGAACGGCGGAAACAAATAAAAGGATTTTTCACCCACTTGATAAAAAAGCGACGGTAATTTATCTTTTAAAGAGACTTCACTCGATTATCGCTAGGGACTCTCTCTCTACTTTGAATTAAACCCGTTTCTCGGACACCGCGTATAATTGCGCGTCGCCTCGTCACTCGCGCGTAATCGCGCTTTGTAGGACGCGAGGAAAACTCTGCTGGAATCCGCTAGTAGATCAATGAGTTTTTAGGTCAAGGATTGGATATAGTTAGTTGATTCTATTATGAGCGGCGAGATTTCGTGCGCGAAACCACGGTGTTTCTCTGCGGCTCTCTCCGGTTTATGTTGCAGTGCATTGTAATCGATGATGTCGCATTTATTCGGGCGATTAAAAATTTCACAGGTCCTCGATATTAGTCATTCGACTTGAGAACGTCATGCATTATCGTGCTTGAATAATCCCGCATGCGTCACGGATTCAATTTCCGTACCGCGGAAGATTTGACGTCACGTCGAGCGACGTGACGTCGTCCTGACGCCGACTCGTGGATACGTCACGACGAAGAAAATTTATATATAAAATGTATTATCGTTTTTGTGAATGCGCCGCAAGAAACTGTCTCCTTTATTTGCCGCAAATGACTCATCGAAGGGGTTACCGATCGCGTGTGTAATTGAGCATATGTCGATTCCCGGGCCCCTCGATGCGTGTATTCATGTTCAGGTCCAAGTTTCAGGTGCGAGCACACACGTGTCTGTGTTGCGCACAAAACCAACATTTGATATAAATAGATAATACAATGTGACATATCTGAGATCGTACTGTTCTATTATCATAAGTAAAGTATCTCTCGTTTCTGTTGGTGCGAGAAAAAAATGTTACCGAGTTGAATTTGGCGAATCAATGATGGAAAAATGTTTCATACATCAATTTTTTATAGAAAGAAAAAATATATATATGATTTTCCTCATTAAATTAATTTTCCCAATTAAATCTATTTTATAAGTTTTTATATTTTCAGAATAAATTGAGCAATTTTTTAAAACAAATATTCGAGATATTAAAAAAAGATATGAAATTTCTACAAATTTTTAATTAAAATCAAATTTAATTTTTCGTCAACATTCGTTTAAACGATCTCTCTCGAATGAGGCAATGAATCCACGCATTCGGAATATCATGCATTTATGCGCGAGATAATCGGAGCAAAATGCTGCTCCGAAATTCGTCCCTCGCGCCCATCGCGAATTAATTATTACGCGTTCATTAACGTGTGTACATCCGCACGAATCACATCTGCTCGCGCAACACACATGCATACACATATATGAGACGCCAAGATAAGCTTTCGATATCAAGTGCCAACTCCGATAAGAGTCGCATTCCAGACACCAGTTCTCATACACGGCGCCCGATCGTCGTGTCAACAATTTCGCTTCCCGTCTGTTTCATATTTATATCGTACGTGTAGGCGCGGTGTACGACGGTTGTTCTTTCCTTCTCACTCATGAAACGTTCATCCCGTGCGTTATCGCGTTATATTATTATTATTTTCGATAGAGATTTCGTCGCTCTTCGTACGCTTCTCTACATCGTGGTGCCATGGCAGTGTGGATCGACCTAAACCGGGCGTGTGACCCGTGCAAGGCATGCTGGGTATGCCTCGCTCGGCGGCTCGGAGTTTCCATTCTTTGCAGGTAAACGTTCACGTGGCTCCGCGACAAAGAGAGGAATTTGCTCCAACGTAGAATTTAACGTGTCGTTTAAAGATAACGAAAAAAATTATCTCGAGAACACGCCTCTCTGTTCTGTCAATCTCTGTATCGCGTATCGATACATTTTAAATTATTTTTTAATTAAGTAATGTCGGAATAGAAAATATTTGTTCGTACATTAATTAAAGAAATGATAAAAGAATCAAATTTAATATTATAATTAAAACTTTATAAGAAATTTATAAATTTTTTGATTGAAAAAGTACTTGGCAATCACAGTCGGTTTAATTGTTTTAATATCTGCTTATACTTAATTATTCATTTTATAAAGAAAAGTTATATATTTATCTCCACGATAAATATAATATTTGATATGACTATCTCACATATACGTTTGAGGCAACATGATGCCTTGACAGATCGCGATGTCTGCGATCGTAATAAATTTTCTTGCATTAGTGAGCTTTAATTAAAGTGCGCGCGCGACCGGGGCGCAATTTCATAGCGTTGCCAGTAACTATATATCTAATAATCCCTTCATAGATTAAGCCAGATTATTCAAAAGGACGCACACAAGTAGGTACAATGGGCTGCTTTTTCGTCTCACATCCGTTCCTTTTCTCAAGGATATTAATAATCCTGCCGCAAATACGTCGCGAGACAAAGGCGAATTGTTTCTCGATTTTATATCCATCCCTTTTTCCTAATCTCCAAATAGACGCCGGCGACCGGAAGAGCCGAGTCCTTTGCAGCGACCGGTGAAGTCTCGGATGGTTGTATATATCCTAAATTCCGTTCCCAAGTTTGTGCCTTTGGCTATAACATCACAGACCAGTCTCATGATAGTCAGAAAGATCAGATATTAAACGGGAATGTTTACGTTCAAAATACGGAACACTTCTTACGGAGCAATCGCTTTTACTTTACGTGTTCTTTTGAACATATACCAAGTAATATATGCTATACGCGAGTAAAAAAATATTTAAAATATTTAATAACACACAAAAATAAAATTTGAAAGAGAATTTTTTTCAATGGAAAAGCAGAGAAAAATTTTCTGTCATTCGCTGGCCCTTCAGGGGATCAGTCAGCTATAAAACAATCAAAAGATGCCCTGATGCCTATGCTGCGATATTAAATTAAAATTAAATTAAAAATTAAGTCAATTAAAATTTAGTTCATATTTTTTGAAAATCGTTAAAATATTGGGGAGCGCTTTAAATACTTAATATATATTATTATATATATAATATATATAATATATATATATATATAATATATATATTATATATAATATATATAATATATATTATTAGTCGATTTTCAAATTTACACGTAGCAAGTTTATCGTAAAATACAGACATGTTGAGAAAACTAAAACTTAATGGTTTGTGTTGACTGTAGATGCAATACAAGATAAATAGACCAATTAGTCACGCGGATCGTTTATTAAGTCCTTACGGTAGACATTAATAGTTCCAGGGGCGCAAAATTCAGGTACGACTGTAAAAGTTTCGGCGCCACGTAAGACCACCTACGATCGAAAGCCACTTGGCTCCACTATGCCTATCAGTACCGACAACTTGAAACCCGGCAGGGATTCTGGCGACAGAACCACTTGAAAAACGAGAGGATATATAACACGTTAGACTTAAAGATTCCATAACCCCGCGGGACTTTTAGACGACGAACGCGAATCTGGTTTCACTCGAAAATGCGGGAACGAGAGGAATACTATTGTCCTCGTTTGCCGATACTCTGGTGTCCATAAAGTATCCGGTCGGATCTCGTAACTCGAGTCTCGGAGTCGTGCTTCGAAATTTCAAGAGGGAAACCCCCGAACGCGGTGTAGAGTTTTCGTCTCTCTCGCGGCATCGACAAAGCATGCCGCGGGGGAGGACGGCATTTCCTCCGAAAATTTGATACTCTGTACGACCGTAAAAAGGGCGAGTCGCGTAATGCGATTCGTAAAAAAAGTGCTCACGTGCCACGGTAAAAGTCAATTCGCTTTATCGCGATAATCGTCGCTGCACTTGTCGAGTTCGATGACCGAGCACGAAGATCGATAGGCAAACAGTATCGATAGATAGAGGCGAGTTAATCTCTTTGGCCGGCATGACGAATATGCTACCGATGGTCAACACACAGTCTGACAATGTCTATAGAATGATCGATATGGTTTAGTTACATGTTGACAGAGTCGTCGTTCTGATTTCGACCAAATACTCGATTTAAAAGATTCTATTCAAGTTGTTTTATTAAGCCGATATTTAACTCGGAAGACGTAATGTAAATTATAATCTTTAACGAATGCTCGAAGGAAAAAAGTCACATAATTAATCTATAATAAATTGATCGAAAATAAAATTAAAGAGGATATTTTTGAAGTTTTACTTTGCAAACGCAAATTTCCATTTTTTTTTTATGCGAATTTACATATTTTAGCAACGACGTTGTTGAGCATTTTTTTATGGCGATGCAATAAAAATTATTAAGTGTTTTAAATTTTATAACAATATAAAACTTTGAAAAGCTTGTTACACAAAGCACATTTGCATAATCCTTTTGGCACGGATGTCTGTTATCAAGAAATGACTGAAATGCAAGGAGATTCCTCACTACGTGATATCTTCTGAGAAACCGACACAATGTGGCTAACCAGAATGGTTTGGGAGAATAATAGAGGATGTCTGGGCTGCACTGCACCGAATTCCATCATTTGTGGGCTATACTTTTCAGTCTTATGCAAACCACATTGCGCCGACATGCAACGTATGGTTTCTGGCTTCGAAAAGATTGGAGAGTGGCCAAGAAGGAGGGTCCAAAATGGAAAATGAGCATGATAATGTGACCAAAGAAAAGAATCTCTCTATCTCTTTTTTTGACACAGATAGTGATAAAATAATCCAAATGAAAAAAAGATAATAACCTGCTCAGCTGCTCATTTAATAAACGTCAATGTTCGAATAATGAGAGAAAATTTGAAAAAATATGTTTGTCATTTTCATTTTCTCGTCTTTCTTTTTATGAAATATTGCAGCTATTCGAAGTTATCTTTCTATATGCGAATATAAATGAGTAACATTTACTTGCACAAATCAAGATGTATATCTTTCTAAGAAAATGAGCTGGCAAGAGAACTTCACTATTTCCACGAATTTTGGCATCCTAGATTTGCCTTTCTCTCTCTCTCATTCCGGATGTTTTAATGAAATTACAGGAAATGATCTTTCGAAGAACTAAAAACAATAAAGATAACATTATTTTTCATTGAATTTCTAATAAACTTTATTTTAATAAATTTATAATTTGAGTATCTCGTATAAAATAATATTTAATATTAAAAATTAAGAATTTGTACAACAAACATTTTTAAGATATTTTCGTTAAATATAACTCAACTTGCCGAAATTGATGATATGCTAAATGATGGACGCTCTGTTTATCAACACTACGTTAGTGATTAATCAATCACATGATCACCGAATTATTGACGCGAGCACGAATCAAATATTGTTGGACGATGATTATGCTGTTTACACACAGTAATTTCTTCTCCTTTTCTCTTTCTCGTCTTATTATTATTGAATTATTTTAGTCAAAGAATTAATTTAATCTAGCATGGCATAAATTTAATGAAACGCCTTCGCACGTTTTTTATCCGCGCAAATTATCCTTCGAGCGGCTTTTGAACGTGATTCTCGGATCAGTGAGCACACACAGAGACGGGAGATTCAATGGGAGGCTTTAACACAATCGATAAATATTTCCGCGATGGATAGTTAATCCGAACGTGCGTTACGGAACACTCGAATAATGAGAGTTGCGCAATGATCGAGGGCGGATACTCGCATTCTGTCTCATTTGACGCGGCACACATTTACATTCGGACAAAGCCATCCTCTTCGTCGGGAACAATAAAATTGCAGATGCAAAATCTGCACACAATATCAAGGTGTCTCACACGATACGATACTCAGCATCCTGCATACTCGATGGTCGCCAAGAGCCTCCATTCGCGGCTCCGATCACAAGTGCGACGCATTTAAAGTGATACGATTCTTCATTGATGTGTTACATTTAACATTTATATCGTACATTTGTTTGGCGTAAAAAATGAAAAAATTTAAAGTTCAGAGGACATTCGATAGCTTTTGTGCAAAATTACACAACGAACTTGCTACAATTGTAACGAGAAATTGAACTTACAATAACGATGCTTTGACGAGTTATTCCCGAGAGAGATATAAAATTGCGAGAGTAACGCGATCGAATATAATGTCGGATTGATTTCTAATGAAATAAGAATTTAAAATCGCGCATCTTCGTATCTAATGCGGAGATCGATAAATTACTGGGAGCCATCGAGCTTGCTATTATTCAGGCTTCGCTGGTCGCGACTCCATCGCACTTTTTTCTCGCGATGAAAGATGCCCTGGGGCGTCGTGGAATATTCAGGAAGCAAGGTCGGATTGATAATCGTGAGAAAGACGAAAACGATCGCCGGATCAGCTGAGAGTCGAAATACTAGACGCGAACGAGATATCGCGATGTGAACGCCAATGTATACGTGAGAATGAGCGCGTGTGCGTACATTGTGCGTGTCACGAACACTTTTACTCGCGCGTGTTGAACTCGCGTGAGGTGGAAGCGGGGGAGAGAGCGAGAGACTTCAATGCTGGAACCACGTGATCGCCGTGGCAGCGGAGAGGAATCTCGGATTCGAGCGAGCGAATACAAGAGCGGAGAAGAGAGAAAGAAGCGAGCCACCTCCGAGAACGTCGGTCTCGAGAAAAAGAGAAGGATAAAAAGATTGAAAGAGAGAGAAAGAAAAAAAGGTTCAAATTTGTGTCTGAACAAAGACGGACGCTCGACCGAGGATATAACGCTTCACCGAGAGAAACAGAGAGCCGAAGGAACAGGAATGCAGACCGAGTTGGGTAAGAAAGTGGGAAGAGGAGAGATACAACTATGACGAAGAATGGAGCAAGAAAGCGATAAGAGCCGAAAATGGAAAAGAAACGGAGCAGGTCGAAGGGAGGGGCAGGCAGGTAGAGGAAGAAAGATGGAAAATTATAGAAGGAATCGAACGAAGCGAGAAGGACAGTTCGAATACCGCGAGATGGAAGGAGATACTCGTGGTTGAACCGGTGAACAGTTGGAGGGGAAGAAAAGCGAGCGGAGTGGGAGCGAGGTAAGGCAGGAACGCGCAGCTGGAAGGTAAGCGTCGAAGAGGGAGGTGGAGGAGAAGAAGGGGGTACATTTGAGAAAGAGAGGGACAGTACGTCCATGCACGAAAGAGAGACAAAGAGAAAAGATGGAGGGAGGAGAACTGAACAGGTAGAAGAGTGAGAAAGAGAGACGTAACGAGAAGGGGGCACCGGCTCTCTGGGGGTAAAGCGAAGCCAACAAACCCACGTCAGTTCGAAACCGGAGGGACGCCTGCCCTCTTCGCGCGTTCCTCGCCCCACTTTGTGTTCAATCTCGTGAAAATTGCGAAGGGATCGTAGTAATTAAAAAGAAAGTGCGGTCATCGGTATCTTTTTTTTTTTTTACGTAATAAAATTCGGAGGAGCACAAATATCCCGGAACTCCGAGGGAGCGATCGGCTCGTATGCCCGATACGAGTTTAAGTGAAGATCGTTCGATCGGCTATTATCATTAATCGGCTGTTTACTATCAAATCGCACGATCATCACCGCGTCGGGATTGAAGTGGAGCGCGATTAAGGCGGTTAACGGAGTCCGGAATATCTGTCCATCGGCGCGACAGGGCCAAAACCGGTACGAGCGTTCTCCACGCGATATAGTGCGCCGCCGCCGTCGCCACCGCCGCCGCCGACTCCTCCTTCGTCGCGTACAGCCTTCGGAAGGTGCATACACCTCCTCCGTTGAGTTGCCGATCGTCGTTGCGGCGCACACCGCGTCGTGAATCCGTCCGTCCGTCCGTCCGTCGCGTGACCGCTCGTATACCTGTGTCGGTGCATATATGTGTGCGTACGTATTTTCGTGTGCGTGTACCTGTGTGCCCCTTGGTGTACAGGTGGAATGTGCCACCGTGCGCGCGGATACACGCTGACGCGTGGAGCCAACGAGGGGCGAGATAAGGTCGAGCCGTAAGGTGCGAGGTGTAAGGTAAAGTGATCCACGAAGAAGGGAGAGAGAGAAAGGGGAACAATTCCGGGAAAAATCGCGAGGAATTGTGACGCGAGTCGTAAATAATTGTGGTTGACACGTGGCGAATGGAAAGCTGAGGAATCGATTGGAAATTTTCGACGAAAGATCCTTCGTAGGTCAAGGAAGAGTCGCAGAGGGCGAAGGCAGACTCGATTCGCAGACGCGCGTGGGTGTCCGATCGGCGGGGGAACAAACACGAGAACGCGCATCCATTGTCAGGATGCTTGAGCATCGAGAGTGAAGAGAGAGAGAAAAAGAGAGAAAGAGACGAAAGAGAGCCGATGAAAAGAGAAGAAATCGCGGACGCGCGGCGAGATAATCGCGGAAAGAATTTGCTCTTCGCGAAGAGAGAAGAGGCGTAAATATTTAATGACGTCGCGGGGTGTGGTAAAAGAGGAAGCGGTGAATCGTCTGCGGAATGTAAAAGTGTCCCGCGAAGGTCAAATTAAGAGCATTTGCAAAAGTATAGACGAATTAAGATTAGATGAAAGAAAAAGGCTAGAAATTGTCAAGAGGATACTAGAGACAAAAAGAATCGTTCTAATAAATAGGACTGAAAGAACATTTCGGAAACTAGAAAGAAAATATATCAAGAAGCAGGAAGAGATTGCAAGGACAAGACTTGTCAAACACAAGCAGGAAGACGAGTTGGGACGACAAGTTGGGAGATAATGAAGAGTACTTAGTTACAACGGATCGGCGTCGAGGTCAAAGGAAAACGAAGATTGTCTCGGGGAGCGCATTGAGATTCTTCGATCGTAGGTAGCTTCGTCGCGCGAGCATCGTCCATGAGGTTTGAGCGAAGGACGAATCGTTGAGAGGACCACGCCATGAGAATCCTCAAAACGCTACACTGGTAGGTTTCAGCGACAAGACGCGAGTCGTGCGCGGACAGTCATAAATAATTCGCGTATTCTGCGCGCGATTGCGAGTTGCGAAAACGACCGCTGATGTTTCATTTACGATGTAAAAATGAATATGTAAAAAGAGAATCCATTGGCCTGTGTGTCAGGCGCGACAAACGAATAGGGAAGGGAGCATTTTATATACTCCGAACTTTTTATTCCGGAATTTACTAACTTGCTGTAACTTACTTTTTTTCTAGAAAAACATGCAAATTTTTTAGTTTTTATTGTCATACCATGAGAGCCGATAGAGTCAGGATCACGTTTGTAACGAGAAAAACGATAAAATAAAAATCCTGAGAAAGGGCTTTTATTTTACTACCTGGGGCCTTTTATCCTAAATCTCTGGCTACCTTCGGTAGAATTTCGAAACGGCACGTAAAACATTTTTCAACTTTCACATATTTCCTGATACGAGACTGAAAATAGATGATTTAAACCTGTCAAAGAAGATTATTTTTTTCATAGACAGTACAATATGTGTTTGACATAAATATTGATGGAGATTCGAAAAATTTACAAAATCGTAAGTTGTGAAATAGTGTAAAGATTAATTTATAAATACTTTTAGAATTTCAGAAATTTCTTGAAGAATCTGAAATTCTCAGGATTTTTTTTATACTTGAAAAAAAACAAGAAACTCTTACAGAATTTCATTGGAATTTAGAGAATTTAAAGAGAGCGATTCTTTGATATGTTTGCTCTTATATTAACAATATAATAAACAATTGGTAATTTATTAATATAAGTGAATATAAGTGACCAAGTTGTGAATTATATATATTTATTATATATATTTATTTATATATATTTAACATCTATCTAACAAGAGATATACAGAGAATATATAGTACATAATTTTTACTGCAATTTTTAATGATAAAAAAATAAAAATGTAGATAAGAAAAATTTATTTTCTAAAAGCTATTCAAAATTTATTTTAGTATATTTTAGTATATTTTTTAAATATATTTATAAATCTTGAAATCTAAAAGATTCTATATTTTTTCTTGGTTCGAATAGAAAACATTTATTTTAGAAAGTTGTATGAAAGAATCTTTCAAATATTTTCTTTGTCTGGAATTTTGAAAATAATTGAAAGATTAAAGACTTGAAAGATTAAAGAATTTTCGGGGAATCTCTCTCTCTCTCTCTCTCTCTCTTTCTCTTTCTCTCTTTCTTTCTCTCACAAAATTTAAATGGAAACACACAATATCCTGATAGATCACATAAATACTTAAAATGCGAGTTGAAGGAAAATATACAATCTCAACGGGAGAAACTCCGTCTTTTAATTCTCAAAATACTATTCAATTTTTATGGCCTGTTTTCCCGAAGCACCTTGCAATCTTAAACCGTTTGCTAACCGTTTGCGCATTTCGTACGTGATACACAATTGATGACACGATTTCGATACGCTCGTGTACTTCCGGACGCATCGCGCATGAAATATCGGCAGGTAATAAATTTGGACAAAAACTCGTCAGTACTTTCCGGCCTCGGTACTGCCCAACTATTGCCAGGTTAATCATAAATCTTCTCCGCCAGAGTTTCGCCGATCCATTATTTATTCCGAAGTAGTTTGCACATAACCGAAAGTGGTTTGCGTGTACGCGCGTTTGGAATGTCGTAACTCTAAATATTGATACTCGCTGTTATTAGCGCACAACGACAGATTGTATTGTTCGCGGTCGCTTACAACGATAATCGCGGCGTAACACGCGGGTATTAAAACACATGGAGGAAGTGGGGAAGTATACTCGTATCACAATTTTGGCAAATGGTAAACCGCATTCGCTATTCTGCGCATTTCATTTTCTGTAATTACAACATTTAATTACAGTGCAAAGAAATATCGTACAATTTTTACGCTTTTCGTCTCCAAAGCATACGTAAGGAATTTTCGTCGAACGCAAACAATATTATGATCCAGTGCTAAAAAAAGATATATAAACTTTATACCTGTAAAGCTCTTAATTACAGATAGCTCTGTTCGAGGACTAGAGATGCAGAGATTGGTGTATATTCGATTGGTGTATATTATATAGATCTGGGTATATTCGTGCAAGGGAGATATTCCGTAGGGAGAGAGTTAATATCTAACGCGATGTAGGTATTACGTATTAAAGGTCTCTCGTGAGATATATAGCTACTCGATAATTTAATAGCAGCCCGCTTGTTATCAAGCGCTACTTATTGCTTAGTACACTCGGAAGAGATCTCAGTAATAATTGCGTTATTACCATAGTCGAAGGACATAAATACCAGTACGTAAGATGATCTATCGGGAGCCAATAATTTGCGCCAACTTGTACGCTGCGCGCAAAATCACGAAGGCTTACATTTTATTTTTCGCGTTGCCGAAGAAATCTGAAAATGTGATTTTCATTGATAACATTTGAATTTAATTGTCTAATAATTTGTGCAATTTGAAAATTAATTATTTACCTTCCACAGAAGATATTGGAATTTTCAAAGAGGAAGAATGTGCCTTTTTTATCTCTTTTTCTAAATTGTAATTTCACAATATTTCTTAATATAATTCAAAACAGACAAGCATGTAAATACATAGCCGTGCATGTATTATAAACTTGTGTAAAGTGGAATGCTAGTCATAGTTAAAGTTGTATAAAATCGCGCTGGGGAATATCTCTGTATGCTCTCCACTCTGGGAACATCAAAAGCGAATTCTCACATGAAGCTTGAAACAAGGGGAGATCACGTGTTTCCGTTCTTGACTGCAGCCCTGCTCACCTGCCTGCCCGCCTCTACAAATATCGTCAAGCCAGGGACGGATATACCGAGTTTCACAGTATCATGGAGATATTGCGGTCCGAATATCACGAAAACAAACTTTTTTGCTGGCTCTTTACAGAGTAGCTTCTTGTTTATATACAACGAATTTATTTAATTCGGACACAAATTCATTCATAATAAAAGACTTAATTCTGCAACTCAATATGCGCAAAATATCGAATGCTACCTTTTTTATTTTATGGATACAAAATAGCTCTAACAAAACGCGTCCTGAAGTAAAAGTATGCGTAAGCGAATTTATGTGCATATCGGATAGATTCACTTTAATTTCGTCTATATAGTAATTTAAAGCTTTATTGGCTTTAATCTAGCTATAGTTTTCAAGCTGTAATTGAATAGCACATCCGTGACAAGTTTATATAACAAGCTTTACACATTTCGTAAAAGTTTACGTAACAAGATTTATATTATTCCATCGCAAAATTGCGCTTGTTCCAACAAATTATTTTCCATTCTCTCGCATTTACAACATAGAACATCGATAAATCCATTGTAGGACAAAAAGAAATTCTATCGTCGTGTCAAGCGCGCGGAGAGTCTGCAGAGATTTTGCGCGAAATGTAAAAAATTTCGTTGGAATTTGAATCGCGCGAAATGTATGGCATCCATCTAATAAAATCCCCGCGTGTGTGTAACTCGAGTTACATAATCTCAAAGGCATATTTCGCACGCGATTACGCGAATAATTGTTCGGGCCTTGAGCTCGCCCCGATCTTTCGTTAAATGCGAGCGGTTAAACGCGCGTCGTAATTTAACGTTGAAACTTGATTTCCGCCGCGGTCGCTGCAATAATTATCGCTACAAAAATAAATTGCATCTCTATCGAGCGTGGAGATTGATATTTGTGTCCTTTTCGCGCGCGACCTTAAGAGTTGCGACGTTTAATTATCGGCTTTGTCGCGTTGACACCGACGAGTCAACTCGAAAAAGCGACCAATTCCCGATACTCGCTGTCGTTTATTGCGCGAAACTTTATCGTCGTGCGATTCCAAATGTCGATATTGTAAATATAATGTAATCTGCGACATTTTCGATACGCTGCCATTGCGTTCGATCATCGCATTTTGCCGCATATTCGCGCGGATTTGAATCATCTGGCACTAACGTAATAATAACGTTGCACGACTATGCAGCGGTATATTATTAAAAAACACGAGTGAATAGCGGTTTCTATTGAATAAGCGGCGAGTCGGTGAGAAAATATGATGATACGATAAAAATGAAGACATGAATGGAGAAATTAATTGAGAAAGCAAGAGTGACCTTTCGCAGGCGTCACGATTTGTATATAGAGATATGCGACGCTGATACGCTCATTATTAGACGGCTCGCATTCCTCCCGCGAGTTGTTTCGTCAGGATACTTTCACTCGTGTTTCTCGCGGACCGCGAATTTTTCGGCGCAATTACTGCAAATTGGTAGCGTCGTCGTAAATGCATTCTGTGGAAAGCGACACTCTCTCGGGGCACGATTTAAAATTTCCGCATTATTTCATATGAAATAAGAGAAAAAGACCGAGCTTTTAACATTAAAAAAATGCTGCGCACACGCACGCGTTTCATGTGAAAAAACAACTTTTTCGGACATATTTCGTCTTATGACTTTTCGTAAGAGGGATCTCAAATTTTTAGTTTGCGAAACTTGAAGAATTCGAGAAAACTTTTTAATCAAATCGTTCAAATCGTTTTCTCGGGAAAATTCTCTCTCTTTTTAAATAAAAGTTTGAATAGACGGCGAAAGCATGCATCGCATTTTAACAACTTTTTTTTTAAATACAGAATATTAATAAAGAATTTATTATTATTTTCGATATCGAGCACTTGATAGACATTATGAGTACAATATTGCGATAGCTCTTGTGACTTAATTTAGCTTTCAGTTAACACACATGGATAAAAAGCTCCAACACACGACACGCGAGATAATTATCGCTATCATTAATTTACTTTATATAACCGATCACCGTCATTATAAATGCCGTAATATTGTCATCCCTTTGATTCCGTTCAATATTTCGCTAAAATGTTTCATGCGCACAAAAGTACGACGCAGCCAATTCCCGTTATTGTCATTTTTCCAAATAGAACCAGGTAGAACTTGTCTTCCCTCAACCGAGATTGTCGACCCCTCGACGGTAGGAATGCACTTAGTTCGAATTAAAGGAATTCACGAGTTTTGGAAAGTTTTTCTTCGAAACCTATTGTTAGTTCGGACCCTCCCTCCTCTCTCTCTTTCTGTCTCTTTCTCTCTCTCTCTCTCTCTCTCTCTCTCTCTCTCGCAGTGTCTGTTTTCTTGAAAATGCCTCCTCCTACTAGCTATTTGAACAGTCCCTTTAAAAGCGATTCTTCTCGAAGACCTTCCTCGACAGGCCTATTATACATGTGGTTTCGAACCGGCTGATCCGCTCACGTTTTCCGTTTCACAGACTCCACGTGGAACGAATGCACGCGGCGCGATCCACACTCACGTTAACGATCGATTTATACGATTGGAAAGTACAATTCGCGGCGATTTCTTACGGAGAGAGAGAGAGGAGAAGAAAAAAAATGCGACCTTTTTTTCCAGGCGAAATCCGGCCGGACGTCGCAGAAATTAGGTCCCTCGCGTTCTCTGCCTTTTCATCGAGATATTTAATTCCCGCTGTAAATACGTTAAGAAACGTGACAGGCGGAAGATGCAAAAACAAGATCACTTCCTTAACTCAGCCATCAAGATTGAATTTTCTTTTCCTGTGGACTTTGAAGCTTATAAAATTGTTCGCAAGAAATACGAGAAGAGTGCACGATTAAAATTTAATTTTTATATACAAAAGTAACCCTTTTTTGTTACTAACTTAATGAAAAATATTTTTTTTTTAATTAATAATCTCTCACACATATTTACTGTAATATTTATATGTGATTTCTCTATTTATACATTGTAATAAATTTATTTATAATTATGAAATAGAAATGGAACTTCGTTAAGAAGAGTCTGGTGCATTTCTTTAGATGATCGTAAGAATTTGAACATCTCGTTAAACGTGTTTTGGAGGAATGCGACCGAAAATATCGTGGCATCATTGACACTCTAGTATTGTACACGTATATTGAATCGCGGTACCCTCGTATTTCCTATCGCCTTTGTTCGCGATCTCCATTGTCTCCTTCTTTATCGTTCGTCCTATGAACCTTGTACGAGTATTTGCGTATGGGCCAACGAGTGCAATGGCATTCCTGTGTTGAATGCTCCGAAGGCACCCGGTGTAACCAGATCTACGAAAAGGTCTATTGGTCTCCTGCATGGATGTATGTATAAATACACGATGTGGACCGTCTTTGTCGCGTAAATCCAATTTATCCTTCGCACTCTGCAATATATTATGAAATAGAAGCGTGCATGCGTGGGAGTAGAAATTGAAAAAATGCAAATTTGTCGCTGATTTCGGCGTAAAAAATCCTTGTTGGACCAGCATGTCACTTTAATGCTCAAATCACTGTGAAGCAATGCAGAATATTGGGTACATGAATATTTATTTAAAATAACGGAGAAGATGTATATATATACATCTCATATATACGCGCTTTACAATTTGATTCATATATTTATCGAAAAAACATACGCACTGACATTTCGTTCGGTTTACGTCAACAACGATTACAAGTGTATAAATAAAAAAAAATGTTAAATTCCTGGCTTTTATTATTATGTTGATTTGAAACAAATATATTCCTAATCGATAAAAATTTATACTTGAAACAATCTAAATTTAGAATTTTAACAGATTGTATTACAATAGTTATTTGTAAATTTTGTCATTTCGACTGATAATACAATGCAAACAATTTGATAAAATTTATATACGGTTTATTATACCATTCAAGCTTGCATATAATGAATTTTCATGAACCACATTGTATGTGCCACGTTAATAATATTGTTGTTATAAGAGGCTATTTTGCATTATTGATTGGCATTTGCATTCAGATATGATGATTTAGCGAATGTTACATGTTACATGATTATACTTTTATATCACGGCAATGATTTATTATTCAATTTGCTAATTATAAATATAGATATATCGTTGAAAAAATTGGGATGTTTACTCGCGTGGATATTTATTGCGGAATTTTTATGCGGCAATGTAAGATATTTTTGTCCGGGTAACTTTACAACGAAAAAGAACCTTCTCGGGCACGATAAAGCGACGACTGACAGCAGGTAATACGTATATTTTAGGTTTATCGTATCTCGAAAGTTTCTTTCCGGTCCGCATATTCCAGTGACTTTTCCCGTACGATCGGGAGGAGATTCGTTTGAAACATCATATAACATGCGCTATCGAGAATCATATGATATATAGAACTGAATTTATTTTCACGTGAGCGGCGTTCACGTTCTATGAAATCTAAAAATATGAAAGGTGAGAATATTTCAGGTATTGCGAGATAGGTGGCAAATATTTATTACACATGTTTTTTTACTTACAATGATTTGCAAATTTTTGGCTTGTGAGACAGTTGAAATTAAATACACGTAGTTCAATTGTATCACTCTTTTTATTTCTCACTGATGAAGGAGAGAATTATGTTGGCATTAATTTATATTAACATTAATAGTAATATTAGAATTAGATGTTATTATTTTCATCATATTATTTTCGATAAAAAACCAGTTGAGCATTTATTCAAATCGAGTTATCGTTGTATATTAATTTATCTTTTTCTATAATACAATATTATATCTTTTATTAATGATACATTGTCGTAGATACTGCATAATCAAGATTATAAGTCTATTTACATATCAAAGCTGTTTACCCATAAATAATTCCAACATACTAATAGTTGACAAATAGCTCGTGTTCGCAACAGCTGGCATTTATCACAAGTTTCATGTAAGAAATATATGCTAATAGCCGCTAGTTATCTTTCGTTTAATCTTTCTTCACCCAATAATACGGTTACTCGCCCATTTCGGTTTATTGAATATTTCTGCTTGTGCGAAAATATAAAAATTAATTTTTTATATGTATGAGATGCTACATTATTATAATTAATTTGTCGATATATATTAGTGATAATTAAGAATGTTTTGTTTTAAATGATACATACATTTTTACTAGGAATGTATTACTTTTATTTATTATGAAACACAAACAATTTACTTGATATAATATTAATTATCTTTTATTGGTTGATCGCTAATTATTTAGTAGTAGATTTGAACTTGATATGCATTAATATTATCGAGAAATTTATAGAAAATGCAAAGTTAATAATTATATTAAAGAATCTTTTCTCTTATTTTAGGTCCCGAAGGCGTAGCGGTAGTGGCGTGACGGACATACACTCTCAGCAACAGCAACAGCTGCAAGAGAACAACAACAGCAGCTCGCGCGACGCTAAGAAGCCGCAGGAGGGACTGGGGCCCGATGAGATGTGGGCCCCTGGCGCCCTGGGCCATCATCGGGAGCTACCTGTTGATGTGCCCGACACCCTCTTACAGAAGGCCTATCCCAACAAGGTAAAGAATCGCTCTTCCGATTATAGGAACGGGCTACAGCATCGTCCCCGTAGCGCTAGCGACCTCGACCTATCCCTAAACCTTAAAAACGAGACCCTTAAGACGCGCACCACACCCGCGGACGGACGCATTAGACTCGTATTGAACGACGACGTCGACGCCGCCTCACGGACGATCAACGTTCGCAACGGACTTCAGCCTATGTCCATGCTGAAGATCGAGCTAAACATCGAGGACGAGGAGGAGAAAAAGGTAAAAGTCGCCAAGAAAGATTCGGCAAATATTGACAAGTATCACGACAGTCCGATTGCGACTGATTCGCCGGATCTGATGAGCGACTTGAAAGCTTTCGAGGAGTACGATAACATCGACGAGGACGCGAGCGGGCAGAAGGAGTCCGGCGTCGACGTCGAGGACGATTATCCGTTCGCCAAGGAGGATTACCCCACCATGTTAAAGACGTGCAGCGACGATTCCGCGAGCCCGAGGAGCTCATCGGGCAGATCGGACAGCACTGCGCCTCTGGACACCAGCTTGAGGTGCGAGCAAAGACAAAATCAAGATATACATAAGGACGTACAACATACGTCTTATGACGTACGAAGGATAGATCTCGGCTCCCCGTGCAGATCGATGATACCCGACATCAAGATAGCTCCGCTCTTCGGTCGCGCTCGGGACGCGACATCCTTTGACAATCCAGCTTATGGGCTGACGGATCTGCAGGACCTTCAGGGCTTACTGCGATCCGACGAGGCCTCGGATATGACCAGACTGATAGACGACCAATGTTCTATCCCGAGGATTCCGAAGGAACAGGACAAGACACCGCCTGTTCGCACGGAGGACCAACAAATAGAGCCTTCCCGAGCGACGACGGAGCCCTCGGCAAACAAGTCTGCCGCGAAGAATACGAAGCGCCGCGCAAATGTCGACGAACGTGCCAAGCTAAAGGCAAAATCGCGTAGTCTCGACATCGAGGAACTGATCCGAGCTAGCTCGACCGATGATTTGCTTGGCATCGAGAGCCATCTCTCCTCCTTGTCCTCCACATCGGCTCGACCCAAGAAGAAGCATAGACATCAGCAGATCTCCAGCGGCTACTCCACGCTGAGAAGCGAAGCATCGGGCGAACTTGAGCGTAGTATGGATCGCAGCTTCCTCGTGTTCTCGGACAGCAAATCCTACCGCGAAGTAGCCGTCGACTGTCCGCCGGATTTCGTGCCGGTTACCAAGCGTCATCCGGTATACCCACCGCCCAATAAGACCACCACGCCCGGCAACAGCAAGCACAACACTCTCGAGCCGAAACGCGATCGCGAGAGCGAGGGGGGCGCGTGCACCCCCACGACAACGACGATGACGACAACAATCACGACGACCGCACTCGTAGCCTCCCCCCGTCTACCCCCGAACGACAATAGCCGTTACACGACGCTGTCTAGCGGCGACGTTGGTAGCGCTAGGGAGACTATAGTCGCGTGCAACGCGACGATAGATCGTAAGCACGACGCCAAGAAGGTAAGGTCCACAGTCAAGAGCTTGATAGTCGATGGCTTGCACTCTATCATGCACAACGAACACCGCAGATCGCTTCTCTGCGCTTCTCCTAGCACGCACCAGTTTAACGCACCGACGCGGCTTCGCTCTAACGAACCTGTTCTGCAATCGTTCAACATGAATTTGGGAGACTTTTCGGGAGAATTTTCACTTACTGCCTGTAACTTTGAAGCCTCGAAGAAGCTTTTCTACGAGAATCCCTGCTTCGACGTGTCCCATGACGAGGATATTTACTACGAGACTTTTCCGCGTCGAAATTTATTGAGGAAGGTCAAGCGTCCATCCTCTTTGCTCTTTCCTCGAAACAAATTTTCGAAAAATTGGCGAAATTCCTTCTACTCCGAAGGCGAAAATGGTGAGCCGATCTTGTCTTCTTTTTCGAATAAGATCGCGGATCCTACGCGCTTGGCTAATCTATCCTTGTCCGACGACAAAGTCGTGAATTCATCGGAATGTCTTCTTGCGGATTTTAAAAATGAAATCCAAGAGATTACTTCTTCTGATCGATCGGAAAATATTACCACGCGTGAACAGAATCTTTCGTTGCCCGATGCCTCGTTTCTCAAAATCGTCGACACTCCCATTCAGTCCTTCGTCCAAGAGACGAATCAGAATTCTCGGAATTCCTTGCACGAGCTATTCTCCGTGAAGCACCACGTCGTGCGTCATCTATTCGATGGCGTTTCCGACAATTTTCAACATTCGCAAAACGATGAGCTGCACAATCGCTGTGTTTCACCGAACGCGCAGAATCAGAAAAATTCAAGTTTGTTCGTCGAGTACCAATGCAAAGAGTTGATGAATGTCCCGACTGACAAAGGTGTGAAATTTCGCGTTTGTCAGAGAAGCATGTCGGATATTTCGGATTTAACAGCTGTTCGGATTCGCTTCTTGCTCTCCCTCCGCGATCCTATCCCGAACCCGAAAATTTGGCGGCAAGTCATGGGACAGAACGAAAGGGACCAACCGATGATGACTTTACGCGATTCTAATGGATGTACAAAGCAGAACCCTCCGAGACCGTCAAATGAGTGCACTTTGAAGAATTATACGCGCGAATCGACGCACGTCGACCAGGTAATGGATTTTGCGATTCGATTTTGACAACTTTTGTCTGTCGAAATAATTCGAACAGCGTTCTTGTATTTTCGAAATTTCGAGTTAATTGCGAAGTAGTTTTGATAGATTGCTGATTTTCACTTTTTAAAGTATCTTAAGTCGGATTGTTCTTTAGCATCATGTGCATTACTATTGTAAAAACAGAAAAAAGTACAAAGACGCTGTTTGAAAAAATGCTAAAACGAAGAGCATGCATAAAAGAATATGGGACATCTAACAGAGGTCGTCGACGGCATGGTAAAGTAGTAAACTCACACATACACAAGGTATAGAAAACATTTATGGAATAAAATGTCTATGGATTTTCAAAGATATGTCGGAAATACTTTAAATTTTATTACACTCGAACTACGCTTCAAAATAGCGAGTGAAAGAATGAGTCAAGGATGCGAAATGACTCAGACTTGTCATCTTTAATGTGGCACAATTTCAATTTCGATATAAAAGTTCAGCATTGCATACTACAAATAAATACACGCGTTATCATCTTCGGTACAATCATCTCTTGAGAGAGTCGGCATTTTATTTTTGTCCCGATATTTTTGCTGCCTTTTTCCAGCGCATGCATGCATTTCTCTCTTTCACTCTCTTGCTTTTCTAATGCTTCAGCTTCTCTGCCCCTCTATTTCCTCTTTTCCTGCGCATATGCATAGATCGAACTGAAATTTCATTATATTTGAAAGTGCAAAAGGAGAATGAAACACACACGTGTGAGAGAAGAGATGAATAAAGTTGGCAAAGTAAATTGTACGGCGCCAGACACGTGGGACTATTAATACGAATTGTGTTTTGGAATGGATTTTTAGGCCGGTCTCAACGGGGTCAAGCCTGCCATCCCACCTCGCGATCAGAAAAGGGCGCCCGCCAGACCGCCGAAGGATAATCTACGTCTATCTACGCAAAACAATAATGTCGAAACGAGCGATAATGCCAACGCAACCGAGCCGACGCAGCAGCAGCTTCATTCTATCAGGAAATATCAGGTAAGGGACACGAGAGATTATCGTATTATATTGAGTCACATCAGCATGCACAATTAGATGACTCGAGAAGCGCGGACATGTCAAATTTTGGTGGGAGGGACGTAACGCAAGTAAGTAAAAAATAAGAAAATAATTAATTACGACTATAGAGAAGCATGCTATTTCCAATGCTTGTGAATTATTATTATTATTATTATTATTATTATTATTATTATTATTATTAGAGTTTGATACATATATGTTAGAGAAACAAATTCGATAATTGATAGGGAAAAAGAGATTGCGTAAATTATGAATTATTAATAATAGCCTCTCGTAAAAACAATCTCGTAAAAAAAAAGATTTTATGCGAAATGTAACATTTGTATGGATTGACTGAAGAAGAGTCGAGTGCATAATATCTAGCTGTTGGTCTAGCTCGTAAAATGGCAGGCCATTCTTTAATATTCATCGATAGGTGTTATTTTTACGATTTTCGCCCTTGCGATCGGATTAAATCATTAAATAGGTGATTCGGCAGAAAAAAAATACAGAGCGACTTCTCTTTCTCTCTCTCTCTCTTTTTCTTTGAAAAGCCGCAGTCGCTTGTGAATAGCATGCAAGCATTTCGCGATCGATCGCATTGCGTAACGATGCGATAAATGACGGATCGTTATTTAAGAGGAGGACGTACAACTCACCTAACAACGCTGCTATCTCTATACGTGTGAACACTTGTACGGGAAATTGCGAGCTCTTGACAATAGTTATTATCGGAGCACGACTGGACGAGTAGCCGCGTCGCAATTTTCAAATTTCCTGCAGCAGGGGTTTGTCGTCCCGACAAAGTTTGATTGATGAATGAGTCGCGATCTAGCATGAGTGGAAATTAATTAGACGTATCGAGACATGCGTTAATAGCATTCGAAATTATTGCGCGAATATCGATCAATGGAGAAAAAATGTTCATCTGTTGCTGCGACATACACGCGTAGCAGAAACACTGTCTGCGCATATTCTCAAGTAACAGATAGAAAACAAAAGCAAAGACACTTGATTCTGAAGTAAAAGATCTCTCTGTAATTACGTATCATTTTGAGTATTTTTTCCCCTTAAAATTAAATTGTTTTTAATAAATTAAAGAATTAGGCTCTTTATGTATTTAATAACACGATAAGAAACTAAGCAAATAAGAGCCACCGCGGTGTTGCGTAAAATTTCCCGACGATTCAGCGACATCTTCGCCCCGACATTTTTCTCGTCTACATCTCTTCAGGGGGGTAAAGAGGGGTTTATAGAATTCTCAAAAATGAGAATCTATATTTTGGTAAATGCACCAAGTAAAATATATGCATATGCCTTGTGTTTAAATTTTCGCGAATAATTTAAGAAAAATTTTACGCGCTATCATCCGCGGTGGTTCTTACTTGCTCGTTTCTTATCGTGCTGTTAAATTATTTTTATTAAATTATTAAAAATGGAGAAACGAGAAACCACAGTGAACAAAAAATCGTGGGTAAGACCTAGAGATGCTCGTGGATCGAAGTGCCGCGCACTTGAAATTCATCACAATCTCGGGATATCTGTAAGTGTGAGAGATGCCAGAACCCTTTTATACGTGACTGCGGTGTCGTCGTGCGGAGCCGCGTGAGTATGTTTATCTTATGGAATCCTCACACCACGCTCTCGCTCTCTTACCTGCCTTAAGTCAAGAGTGCGGGTCTGGAATGTAAAGAACCCCCACAATAGTCTAAGATTACATGCCTGAAGTGTAGCGTTACCAAGTTTCGATAGGTTGTAGACTGTAGGGTGACTCGCAGACCTGACTCTTTTCTTCTGCTGCTGTTGCTGCTGCCGATGCTACATTCAACTTTGTTCATTTTTTTTTGTTCGATACACTTCCCTGACCTCACTTTCTTGATCTGCCTCAAGGGGATACCCTTTCCAGATCTTCGATTTGACTCGCTCTGCTCTAATATCTCAAGATATGCCGCAGCAGGTGTTTCGAACTAAAAAACGCATTCCTTTTTATTTTTCTGTTTTTTTCTGTCTTTGTTTTTATGATACTTATTAACCAGACATTTTCTTTCGATGTATATTTTCTTTAAATTGATGTTTGAATACGTCTATACGAGTCTATTTGTATCATTTAATAAATGAAATTTTCGTAGACTAATTCTTATCAAGATGAAATCACGTTTCACGGAGAAGAATATAGAGATTGTGAAAGAGCTTATATAGACGATTTCTAAAACCGTTAACTTTTCCTGAAATTATTTTTATCGTCTGCATCAATGTTGGTATATACACATTTTTTAATGCGCTTTACGTTGACTATCAATGTTGTCTAATCGCGTCGCGAGAGAAGACGCATAGGTTCCGCAAGAAACCTTACGTTGCCGTAAACGGGGCTTCGCTAAGATATTTCTATCCTTACATATGTAACATACATTACGTATACATGACGTAGTGTCGTTCGATAAACAGAAACATGCTCGTTACATAAATGAAAATTATGAATCTCATCTTCTCTGGGGAGTCCTCGCCTTACCGTTGATTTATGCGTAGTTGCCATAATACGTATCGCGATTTTACGTCAGAAATCTGGACGAGTAACAGCCAGCTTTATCATCTGACAGCGGTGGGCGTTGATTTCACGAATCACAAAATAACACACGGCTAATGTCATGATAAATTGACGTAACTTGAAATGGAATTTGTTGATTCGCTAAAGAGATAATGAGAAAAAAATATATCATACGAATTAAACCTCTCGTTAAATACATGTACATTACATGCTATTCATAAAATAGATTCGGCAATAATATGATTTTTTGCAACACATTACTTATAATTATTTAAGAATAGTAAAAAATTTTATTCCTAAATAACTTTTATACATTCTTTTTTGCAATTATGCGATATTATACAAAATAAACGAAGCTGCTTACATATATATTATATGATTTGCCTTATATGATTGTTAAAAGATGATAGTTATTGCAGATTTTAAAAATGCATAAATTACATTTTTTGTTTTAATAATTATTATCGCTTAAAAGAGCCATATTAAAGCGTTATTGATTTATTATTATTTTTCTCAGATAGAATAAAGTTCAGTCAGAATAAAGCTATGCATTGCATTATACATTTTTTTAATTATTCGCATATAATTTTCCAGATTGAACTTCTTAATTATCATTAAACTACTGGTTAATTATTAAATTCTATCACAATGATAGTTAGATGAAATTAATTGAAGCATGTAAGAGAAAAAGAGAGAGAGAGAGAAAGAAATTTTATTTATTCAACAAATTTTTATATGATTTTTCAGTAAAAAGTATATTGTTACAATTGAAATTATTAACTTAAATGAATTTATCGCAAGAAAAATTAGCGTAGGATGAATAGGAATATTCATACTTGTAAAATAGATTTTGCTGAAAATACTTTTGTAGATTGAAAACACGACTTGTTAAAATGTCATCCATACAAATATAAAAATGGAATGTATGATATGTATACATGTGCCGCCAAATTTAGTTGACACTTGACAGGGATCAAAAGCGCGCTACTTCTCCGAATATAAGTTGCTTCGGAATAATTAACAAGCTGATACCGAGATATTTGTAAAGATATTCGATCGAATTTGATATCGTTAAAGAATTTCTTATTTTCGCGCGAGAATATAATCTATAAATTTCTCAATAAACTATGTATGTATTTGCAACATTGGTTACGCACAATTGCACGCGACAATAAAAATCTCGCAGCTTTTTGCGTAATCGTTAGAATTGTAATAACTCTCACAAAATTTTTAAAACAATATATAGCCAAAATAATATTGAAATATTATTTCAATTTATATTTTGGAATAAATAAATAAATTGCACAGGACATTACATTATACAGGAATTACAAGATTACAATGTGAGAGCTTATTACTAATAAAATTTCCTCTGAAATTTATTTTAAATTTGTTGAAAAATCTATATAAACGATAAATAGTATGGGAAAAATTAATACACTCTGTATGTTACAATTGATGCATAATTACATCAAATGAAAATTAAATAATATATTTTTAATTTTCTGAAAAATGTGAAATATTTTATAAAGATACACTTGTCCTATTATATGTATATTCGTCAATAATCGTCGAATAAAATTTTGATATTTTATATGGCTTCCAATATAAAAGTTATACTCTATTATCAAGTTAACTTTCCTCGAAAATATTTTTCTTTCTTATAAAGTAATTTAATTATTTATGTCGCATTTACAGGAACAGTTACGAAAACGAAAGGATGAAGAGGAAAGGCAGGAAATGCTCAGCCGTTCTCTCCGTGGATCTAAAAAGCTCCAAGCCTTGGAGAGCCACGCGACGAGTCTCATTGGCCAGGAAAATCTTGCTTACGCACAGGATGAGGTGACCACCGTCAGCCGGGTCACACATGCCACTCCTAATGCAGTGCAAGAAGTGAAGGAACCTCCCAGAACCCTCAGTAAGCATACAACTTGTTCTTGAGATATATTTCTGCAGATCTTTCTGAATTAAAAAGAGATCAATTAAAAGAAGACAAACAGCAATCTCATCTTAATAGCATATTTAAGCTTTTTAAATTCTGCAATATAATTTTTTGCACACTCTGTGTTCGAAATTCATAATTATCATTCCGATTCAAAATTCGCGTTGGAAAAAATCCGCATTTTTCGCTAACAAAAGTTAGAGAATTTAAACGTAACGGGCGTCGAGAAACTTTTCGAATTATCTATTTATCTGAAAAACGTCCGCGTTTTCTCTTGCTTTTTTCGCCGCATAAGAAACGCTCGTTATAAACATTTGGCAAAACAATGCCAACCGTCAGCAAAGTCAGCGCAGCCCGCGCTCATATGTCACAATCAACTGATCGCCAATCAGCTGATCGAAAAAGATCATGCGCATGGCAATCGCAAAAATCTCAACGTCAGACCTCATGTGATTAATTATGCGCGGCGCCATGAGGTCACCGCTAAAATATAAAATTTATTGGTCCACGTTGCAACGGGCCCAAAATTCCGCTCGCTATATAACGGGCATCGCGCGTGGACCCTTCGAAGTTTTGAACTTTTCGTTATCGTAGTCAAACCGCTTTGTCAAATCGCTTTGCTAAACCGCTCTGTTAAAACCGCTTTTTCGTTATACGACCGCTTACTCACTTAAACTTCCGCTATCTCTTGTGTCAATCCGCTAAACGAACCGCTTATAACGACCGCTATTTCGCTAGGACTACGATTATCCGCATACGACTTTTGAAAACCGCTAGTGGAATCGCAATCTCGTTACACCGCTCGCGATACCGCACTAAACATTTGTCTTATTTTTAATCTCGACTCTAATAAAGTTTTGTCCCTTTCCTGTAAACAAAGTGCACTTTTTCTCACTGAAAGATCTTCCTCTTCCACTGCTCACTGTCGGATTCGCTCGCGAACACTCTATCTCGAAAGAATTTTAGCCATTCGTTTTCATAAGTTTTTGCGACGTTAAATTTAAATAAATAAGATCTTATCAACAATAATTTTGCGTAAACCAACAGCGAGTTCCATGGAACGAGCAAAAAAATTTTCAATATATCCTGTTTATTTTTCAGCGTACGGCGAAGTAGTTGCTACACTCGAGAGGCTGCAGCTTCAGCTGCAAAATATTTCAGGTGCTCTCGGTATTTCGGGTCCAGGTGTCGAAACCGAATTGAAGGCAGTTCGAGCACTTTTGGTGCAAAATCAATTTGCGTCTGCTCTGGCGACGCGTCACGCTTTGAAGAATCGGTTGAGGGCGAGCAAGATTTTCAAACATCATGCCGATGACGCATCGAATTTGGCACGAGATGTATGTAAAATTTACGTAATGATATATATACATATATATATTGGAGATACACGAAGATAATCTCTATATTAATAATATTATTTTCACTTATTTTCATTTATATAATGTTTTTTAATCAGTTTTTGTTTAAAAATTTTAAAAGACATTCTATAAAGTTAAACGTACATTGGTATGTAATTTAATAAATATAATGGAAGGTAGCTTCTCCATAAAGCTTTACGAATATTTTATCACCATTACTGATCATCTCTGTGCATATAAAATTTCAATATTTTAATTAAATTATATATAGATTAATATGCTTTGCTATAACGGATTTCAGCGAACATAGAACATGTGGCTTTCAAAGCTATACTTGTGATATCACAAATTTTGATCGTTTATTTAATATCTTAAATAAAGGAAAAGCGTTTTACGACTTCAAGACGATGATATATTAATCACACTCAAGCATACTTGCGCGTTTATTTATTTCAATATGATTTAATTATCCAGCGTAATGTGTAAATTTGTTTTAGTGCGTAGATATCTTGGAAAAATGGCAATCGTCGGCGACTTCAACAGGTGTCGGCGGTGCAGAAACAATAGCCGCTGTGGAAGAATTAACGAGCATTCTTACGGGTTATGACATGGAAGCTCTGCTTCTCGCTCATGATTCCATCGTATCGTATGTTGACGGTTTGCAAAGAAAGCGAAGCCCATCGTCCTCGCCGCCTAGCGCACCACCTAGCCCGACATCCAGCTGGAAAGATTCCCGGGTGGTCGATAACATTAAAATTATCCGAATTGAGAAGACTAACGAACCGCTGGGAGCTACCGTTAGAAATGAAGGGGATGCGGTGATTATAGGTAATCATTATATTATATAATCATTATATAATTGTATAATTTTCTTATAATAATTTTACTTTTTCAATTTTACTCGTCGACATATATGATTTTCATCGTTTGATTTAATCTTTAAATGACTTATTTTAAGGACGTGTTGTGCGCGGTGGCGCGGCGGACAAATCGGGACTCTTGCATGAAGGTGACGAAGTTCTTGAAGTAAACGGTGTGGAAATGCGCGGCAAGACCGTCAATGAGGTCTGCGATATTCTCGCCGGTATGCAGGGTAGTCTCACGTTCTTAGTACTTCCGGCACCGACGTGTCACAAAAATAATTTAAGGAGAGAAGACACGACACAGGTACGGCATAAATGTACAGTACATATCCCGATATATTTAGCACAGTCTGAAAACGCAAACTGAATATCCGTAGATGTTGAAACTGGAACAAGCGATATTTCTGTTGAAAACGAAAGAGCAAATGTCAAGTCAGAGGAAACATTATCTTTTAACTTTTCAAGATAAAAAGTGACATTGATCTTTTACTTCTGATCATCTTTTTATAATTTTAATATCTGCTCAGTTTGGACAAATCAATATATAATTTAAGATGCTCTATTATTCACATTTATTTTTTAAAATTTACTTAAATATTTAAAACTAAATGTATGTGCATACAAGAGAGTGCCCGCAAATGTCACATATACATATAAACAAATGACTTTTGTTCTTTAACAATGCGACATTGACACTTGTAAGCTACGTGTGCGGAATATCTATGGATCGCGATGCTAATAGCGACAAAACAGTTGTTCTAGTTTCCATTGCATTGACATAACGTAGACTGGAAACATAGCGTAGTATTTATAACCGCATAAAGCTTTTATCATTTACATTTAGATACACATACGAGCGCATTTCGATTACGATCCTGAGGAAGATCCGTATATACCGTGCCGCGAATTGGGTGTGAGCTTCCAAAAAGGCGACGTGCTTCATGTAATTTCTCAAGAAGATCCAAATTGGTGGCAAGCATATCGAGAGGGCGAAGAGGATCAGACTCTAGCCGGTCTGATACCTAGTAGATCGTTCCAGCATCAGTGAGTTAAACTAATTGCCAATTTTCGACTACAATCTCATCATGATTCCGATATACATGTTAGTTTTATCTTCGTAGACGAGAATCAATGAAGCAGACGATAGCTGGCGACAAGTCGACGGTGCGAGGCTCGAAGAAATCTAGCACGCTATTGTGTGCGAGAAAAAATCCAAAGAAGAAGAAACGGAATAAATTTGGCGCAAACTTCAATGATGACGGGTACCCTCTTTACGCGACAACTGCCATAGATGGTATGTAATAAGCTTAAACAGATAATTGAATAATCAATTGTATTATTTTTATGGGAATTATCTTTAACACACGATGCTTTTTCTTTCTCGCAGATTACGACAGCGAGGAGGTGTTGACGTACGAAGAAGTCGCCTTATACTATCCTCGTGCAAATCACAAGAGGCCCATTGTTCTTATTGGACCTCCCAATATCGGACGACACGAACTCAGGCAGAGATTGATGCAAGACAGCGAACGTTTTGCCGCAGCGATTCCTCGTAAGTGCTATTCTATTTGACTTTATTGATCGCAACTACATTTAATGTTTCTACATCTCTCTTTATAAACAAATACGTCAAAGTCACGAATGAACATATTTTGTTTCTCGATTTTCAGATACAAGTCGTCCGAAAAAGGATTCCGAGGTCGACGGCCAGGACTATCACTTTATTTCACGTGCTCAATTCGAGTCCGATATCCTTTGTCGTAAATTTGTCGAACACGGCGAGTACGAGAAAGCGTATTACGGCACGTCCGTGGAGGCCATCAGAACAGTGGTTAATTCCGGTAAAATCTGTGTCTTAAATCTACATCCTCAGAGTCTCAAGATCCTGCGAAATTCGGATCTGAAGCCGTACGTTGTGTTTATCGCGCCTCCGAGTTTGGAGAAGCTGAGACAGAAGAGAATTAAAAATAACGAAAGCTTCAAGGAAGAAGAGTTGAAGGACATAATCGAGAAAGCACGCGAGATGGAGGACAAATATGGCCATTTGTTCGACATGCTTATATTGAATAATGATACCGATCGGGCGTATAACCAATTACTCACGGAGATTAACTCACTCGAGAGGGAACCTCAGTGGGTACCCGCGTCTTGGGTTCTTCAGTAACTGTATATGGTCTTATGCTTTAAGACGAGGATTTCCGAGAACGTGTCTCGGAGGAGATTGGCGATCGGAAATCGAAGGCCAGTATGCTGTTTGCAAGACATGTGCTTTCGAGCAATCTTCCAAGCGAGACTTCAAGCGAGTCTGCTAGAAAGCTTCGGGTGGACCGGTTCTTCTACAGGTGCCTGTTACATAGTTTTATGTTTCTTACGCGAATCTTTTAAATCTTCCTCCCCTCCGGTTATACTATATTGCAAGTACTACCCGCCTGACAGAGTCTTCCGCGTGTGTTGTCGTACTTTGGTGCCATGAAATAAAGGATCATCGGAAGCAGTTTTTAAATGGGAGAAAATATAATCTGCAAGAAATTCTCACACTTTTACAGACTATTCCTCCAGACTTTGCGTTCGGTATAAAGGCAAAAGTATATATCGTGTTTTTATGTATTACCGTGATAGCGAACATTCGCGAGGCTCGGTCGCGGCAACGATGTTTCAAATTTGAGTAACACGTAATCAAATCACGGACGATTGTCGGCCGAAAAACTTTAAGTTTAAGTTACGCTCAAATTTCGAACACGATTGCTGCGACTTGGCCTACCTATCTATCTTGACGTCTCAAAATCAATTCAGGCTAAGAGACGTTCGTAAGAGACGGAGTTTCCAAAGTGTATATTAACGAGGTTAAATTCTCAGACTGACAAAAACGGTTAACTATTATAGACACGCGAGTATACAAAAGCATCATCTGCCGAGCGTCTCGCTCCTTCCGCCGTATATTAGCCCGTTCTACGTGAGGAAGTGTACCTGACCTGATGTCTCTCCTAAAAGTTGGAAAATTTCTAACAGGGGCTCGTGAAAAAATGTTATGTAATTTTCTATGATCGCATATATATATATATATATATATATATATATATATATATATTCACACACACGTATACGTTTTGATAAATTTTGATAAGTGGAAAAAAGAAAACTGGAATTTTCTCTGACCTTTCTGAAATCCCTGTTCAGCGTAGTAACGTGTACTAGTATACATAAACGATATTGACATAAATATCGCAATAACGCGTAAAAATAATTTGCGTAGAAATAAATTGCTTAGAAATAATTTTTTCCTGCGAACGTATGTCATATATCGCATCTTCTGCAAAATGATCATAGAGAGTCGCATATCTTTTCACGTGACTGTTGATTAGAAATTTTCTGCTGATCCTGCTACATTCTAATATCCGCAAAAATGGAAGCTGTTGATGCAAAGAGATGAAAAAGAGGAGAAAAAAAAACGAAAAAAAAAAGATACGAAACGACGATCCCACGAGCATAACGATACACACAATGTATTTCTTCGAACGCAAAAACGCGTCTGCGATCTCGAAGAAGACTGCGAAACTCGCTAACATGTTTTACCGTTTTCGCCCTAGACGATTCCGTGTTTGTTTAGAGAGCAGAAACTCGTGTGTTTCTAACCCGTAGATTCGTTAAACGCAATAGAACTTAGGCTCGACTGTGTGGTTCCGGAAATGCAAGAGCTCTCGGAAATTTCGCATTAAAAAAAAAGATTGTTTCTCCTGAGTGTTTTTTTACAGGGAGCGATTATTGTACGACGCGATCGAATAGGGTAAATGATGTTTATCTGTGTCACTGTATCGCTACGAATAGGAAAAATCGACGCGAAATAAAAAAAGAAAAAAAAATAAATAAAGGAGTATAGTATATATATATAGAGAGAAACACACCATCGTGGCGTTTCGTTTGGAAATTTAAACGGTAAATGTGCGGTAAATGCATCGTAGCAAGTGCGCGACGTGTATCTTGCAGGTATCCTTGCGTTAGCAATAATTGTGTATTATCGGAAAAAAAAGTAACTTGTTTCTCCATTTTTTCAATGAAACTCTCGGCGAAAGATGTGTCGTTTAGTATGTATAGAGACGAACAGGTGGGCTATTGCATCGCGATTAGATAACGTTAGTCTCGATTCAGAGAAGAAATAAAAAAGAAAAGATAGAAGAGAATACACTAAATTCAATGTGAAACAATTGTAAGTTGCGGATGCGTGAGATGTAGAGAAGATGTTCGTTTCGGTGAAAAAAAAAAAACTCATTATTCCCATTTTTTAGGTATTTAAAATTAAATCTTTTCAAAAGAGAGAAAGCCAATCAATGCATGCGACCGTCATTCAATATCGTGTGCCAAGTATCAGATCCGCGTGTGAAACGCAAAAAAAGCTGAGATGTGTGCCAAATATATAAATACTGGATTATTTCCAGAGGAAATCCAAGTTTTAAAACGCGCTCAAAGGCACCTTAGAATTTGTCATTATATTGATTATGTAAATAATTGTGCACTTGTATAGAAAAGAAAGGACGAGAAACAAGAGGAAGGATATAGTTATTCTTGCGAAAATCATTATTATTATTTTTTTTAATTATTATTATACCCGAATTATTATTATAATTGCATCATAATTGTATCATCGTTATTCATTTGGCGAATGATCATGTCGGACGGTTGACGATCCGCCATCCTCTAGTAACAGCGGATATGTCGCGAATTTTATGTCTAATCGGCGAATCAAATTTTCAACTACAGATGTACCTCGTTTGACAAAATTGTACCGTAGCTAATTACGTCCAAATATGATTATGCATTTCATTCCGATTCCTATCATGATTATGTAAACAACAATAACAACGGTGAAAGTATGTACATTATTATTCGTATAATTATTGTTATTATTATTATTCGTATTATTATTAATTATATATTAATTTTATGTGTAAAATAAACGTACAATTTCAAAGAGAGAAGAAATATATGTATGATGAAGAAATATATATACAAATGTATATATGCTACGTCGTATATACGCGCACATATGTATTGCGAGAGTCACAAGATTACACCAAATCTCGAAAATATGTCCTAAGAGAGTCCTGGTTGTAGAAGATAATATATATTGTTTCCATTGTTAAAAACTCTACCATCTACCTATGTTATATAATCACTTTTGTTCGTAAAGAAAATATTTCATCATCGATGACCAATTGTTCTCTCGTAATACTTTTGCACCGTACCCGACTTTATTCCCGTCTTCTTCTCTTAAATTTGCGTTTACCTTCATTTTTGCATGCGACTTGACTCGATCAGATCGCATCTTTTTCACAAGAAGGGGGTTGATGCGTTATTCGCGTTATAAAAGGTTTACTTATCGCAACATTTTACCGCGAGTTCGTCTCATTTTGCAGACGCTTTTTATAATACTTATACGAGATTTGTATTTTTTTAGGAGATTTATGCGATCATTGCGTACGTAATATCGACAGCGATGTTGGTCCATCAAGAGATACCGATGATGGAAGTCTAATCATACGCCGCTCAACAATTTACAATTAGGCTACCTTTCTCGGATTCGAAGAGTCCATGCTTTAGAACGACTCTAGATTGATTACCAGGAACCTAATTATACCCTAAATCGATATCGAATTGCTCAGTTAAATCGACGACGTCTCGTTTCATTTCCGGGAATTTAATCGATCTTCGTCAAGAGGACAATTTCAAATCGAAGAAACCCCCTTTCTCCGGCCCAGGAGGAACGGATGCTCCGAGTCTCCAGACTAGCGATGGAGCTCGAATAAATCCCCGAGTCGCCCCCTCGCTTTTCGGACGTCGTCCACGAGACGGTCGAGGCGGCCGTCGATTCTTGGGACCGCCGCCGTCGCTGGCGTCGCTGGCGGGGGCGGTGGGTGGTGCGATGGGCGCCGCGCATGTTTCTTCCCCGACGAGAAAACGGATCGATGCTGGAAATAGCTCGGGCCGCAGGAGAGAGTACGAGGTGAGTCGCCTTCGCTTTCGGCAGGGCCTCTCTCGATGCCCGCCGTCGCCGTCGCCGCCGCCGCCGCCGCTATCGTTGCTCGCCGCTCGTTTCCCGAAGGCGGATAAGCTTCCGCCCGCGTATCCACGTCGTCGCCGAGGACCCTCTGTCGGTTCGACCTCGCGGCGCGGCCGCCGCCGCCGCCGTCGTCATCGTTCTTCTCTCTTTCTCTCTCTCTCTTTCCCTCTCTTTCTCTCTCTCTCTCTTTCTCTCGAGCCGAGTACGCCGGTTGAACCAAGTACACCGGAGCCGGGGACCAAGCCGAGCGGGATGACGCGGAAAAAATGTGCGCCGTACCAACGTGGCTGATGAGGCTGAAATCGTGAGTATTACGTGTCATACATACGATACATGCACGTATATGCCAAGGGCACCCCCGTGCCTCGGAGCGACCGAGGGTGCCACCCTCGACGCTCTCGCTCCGATTGATCCGCCGCTCCGGAATCCCGAGGAGCGTTCGCGGGGTTGAAGAGGAACGCCGTTTCCACGCTGTCGAGGCTTTCGGGATTTTTCTTTTTCCGCCCGCAACAGGCGATCGTGGATTTCGCGTCTCGTTCGTTCGATTTCTCACTTTGACATCTGACGTAATCGTCGCGCGAATTATTTCGTTCCTGTTAGATTTTGCTCCAGATTCGGAAACGGCGTTCGACATTCGCGCATTAGACCAGGACGTGAATCTCTTGACTCTGATCTTCCAGGAGGACGTCTCTGTCAGTAGTGTATTATACTGTTATTATACTAGTTGCATGTTCAATTAGCTTCGTTGCAAATCGATGCTTTGCTTTCTGTGCTGCAGTTTACGAATAGATGTCCTTGATAGAAAACGTAGAAACATTTGGTTTTTGTTATATTTCTAATTATTCCGCGATGTTCCAGGAGAGGTATCGCGAGTTGCATTTATGCCCTACAATTCCAGATAACTATATTATAGTGCTTTAATATTAATTTGACAGCTTCCAATCACGATCTCTCACAATTGGCTTGATTTCTAAGCTAAATTTCGCAAAATGGCACATTTTCATCTCACGACCGGTTTTATTAGAATATTATAAGGTGCAAGAGAAGTCAATTAAAGATTAAAGATTCCTTAATTAAAGATTCGATTAAACTGTCGAAGAATCTTTCTACCTTCGCGGTCGAAATGTCAAAACATCTTGCGCGGAAAATCGATTCGTCGGGAAATTTCGAGAAATGGAGTTGTCAATGGTTGGCACGATGGTTTGTTTGTTCAAATCTTTCTTTCTGGCGCAGATAAAATTAGCACTCGTGCCGCTCCGCATGTTCCAGTTCGAGGCGCTCGTTGCTGCCCCTCGAACGTGCGCTTCGATGATAACCGCCGACAGAATACGCGATAGAATAGGATGCGATAATACTTGATCGATTCCGGAACGGCAAGGTCATTCTCGATGGTTTTTCGCGTATCGTTATCTTATCCCTCAATCAATTGCATCGCCAGAGAAACGTTTCGTTTAGTAGCCCTTCGTTAACACACTAGACGTTTATAAAGTATTGATTTTTATTGCCGCGTGTGTTGCGCATTATTTTATCCGTTCAAGTTTGTCGCTTCTCGCACGAAAATGTTTCTCGGAGATGCTGAAGAACGAGTGAAAAAAATTGACTGAAAAGATTCTGGCTTTAAGAAAAAATTAATTCTGAAGATATTCGAAAGAAAAAGCCAAAGGAAACTGTGAATATCTATATATTTATTTGATCTCGATGGATCGTAAATAGTTTTACGTGCCAAAGTGAATTTTTGCAAACACGTAAAATGATTTGTCGCTTCTCGCACGAAAATGTTTCTCGGAAATGCTGAAGAACGAGTGAAAAAATTGATTGAAAAGATTCTGGCGCTAAGAAAAAATTAATTCTGAATTTTATTCGAAAGAAAAAACCAAAGGAAACTGTGAATATCTATATATTTATTTGATTTCGATGGATCGCAAATAGTTTTACATGCCAAAGTGAATTTTTGTAAACACGTAAAATGAATATATTCACGTTGTTGCTTCCTTTTTCTCTCGATACCGAATTAATTGCGATTGAGAGATGAGATGTAGGAATTTGGATAATAAGTCCAAGTTTCTCTCTCGTACGGAAATTTTGCGACATATTTCCGGTGAATGTGTAAATGACAGGTGCACAGAACTACCGAAGGTACCCGCGAGGGATGTTGTTTCAACTAACGCCGGCTGACCTTTAGTTGCAGTGACTGCATGACAGATGCAATTGGTCTGAATCTTATCGTTTGTAATATGACCTAATTCAATAATAAGTAAGACGGACATCTTTTTATCGAATTTTTAATATAATTCCGCAAGCTGCTTTTGCCTCTCCACATTTTATATATATTTTTTTCTTTTTTTTTAAATATTTTCCTTTAAACATTTTACTTGAGAATCTAAAGTACCAGTCACTCACTATTTCTATTTAGTCTACACAAAATTAAAAATATAACAAAAATTGATAACGATGATTATTGATGAATAAAAGAACTCATAAATATATAAATTATTTTAGATATGAAAGAAAAATTTTATTTTTGAAATTCTGTGACAATATTTTAATTTGGATATTATGATATATGCGACATAAAAATTTTCTAAATATAAGACTAATGTAGATATGTGCTATTTTTCTTCTATTTGCTTCAAATTTTGTTTTTTTCTTTCTCACGGAATAACTTTGTACAAGTTACGATTTATGTATACAGATATTTTGTGGAAATAAATAGAAAAAGCTTGAAACAGATCTACATCAGCATATTTGATTTAAAAGGTAAATAACGAGTAGTGAGATTAAACGATGATAATTGAGATATGATAGCAATTATAATCATTAGAAATATTAATTGCTAATGAACTCTTCCGGCTAATAAATGAATTGCATCCTAATTAAGTTCCAGCGCTTCTATTATCGGAGATATTATATTGTTCCTATTTTATCGAAATATCTTTTTGAAATATTTTATCGATAGTATCGATCCATCGACGGTATAGGAACAGTATTATCTGGAGATAAAGAATCGAGCAGCCTGTTAGGATTTTTAATTGACAGAGATGAGTCTAGGTACATCAAGTATTGATGATATGCATAATTTATTTCCGTTTGACTGCGGGAAAAGCGAAGGAAGCGCTGATACAAGTCGCAGTCGATCGCGCGGCTTTAGAACATGTATAGAATCAGTCTGATTTAAGTTAAGATGCTTGAAGAATACGTGCTTGAGGAATTTTTCGCGACAATTTCTCATTACTTTTCCTCTAAAATTACTCGCCGCTATGATAGTTGTACGTGATACTACGACGTCTGCTATTTTAATATTAAATTTTTCTTAAAATCGATTTCTTTTATTTTATTTTCTTTATTGCAGTTTTAATATAACTTGCAGTTTTTTAATAATTAATATCTGTATATATTGATTTCTTACTGTTCTTTAATATTATTTTATAGCTCAAAAACTGTAATGGTGATATTAATAGCGTAATTTAATTAATAATTAATAACCATTTATGTATTTATTTTTTGTTTTTGTTTTTCTTAAAATCATTTTCTCTTTTACTTTCTTTTATTTGTAGTTTCAATATAGATATTAATTTCTTATCGCTTTAATGTAGCTTTAAAGTGCAAACTGTAAAGTGCAATGCAAAGTGTAATAATAATTCATAATTTATATTAATGAGCATATTATATTATATCAATTAGTGCAATTTATACAATTTCCTGTATTGAATATTTGATGATAGCGATGTAAAAGAAATTTCTTTTGGTCGCAAAAGTCTCGCTTCTTCTTCTTTCACGTATCGATTATAATTTTACCTATACTCGCGAATTTTTATATACATATATATTGCAGTGGAGTAGTAGAGAGTGCTACTTCGTAGCAGAGTTCGGTGAGCCATGGTAATGTAAGGGATGCAGGGAGGTGTAGAGGGGCCTCTCTCTCGTTATTACTACACGAAATAACATACATGTGGATTAATAAAAGATGGAACGTCACGTTTCAGAATATATGACCCAAGCTCTATCATCTCGTCTTCCATCTTTTTTAATATGCGTATCTCTCTTTTATTAAGAAACTAACGTTCCAGTTTACTCTCTTTTCTTTAGAAAAGCTACTTATTACAGGAACGCTGAAAACGAAAAACGAATTATTTTCACATACATTTTCACATATTGTGTCATTGATGACGCGTTATATTAATATTCTCGCTTGCATATCACATGCCGATATATTAATTGAGTTTTATCGACATAAAGTTCGATGCTCAAGTTGAATTAAAATGCAAATACGCACACGTAAACTTGTTATTAGTGTTAGCATATAACTCGTTTGTTTACGATCCATCGCATGACACACGTGATATGTTTAACTTAACATAAGAGGATTAAAAAAACATCTATAAATTGTTATACGCCCAGATGAAATAGAAATGTTTTGCAAATCATTCTCATAATTAATTCTCGAAAATATTTACAAAAATTGGTTATTTACATATATTCGATAATGTATACGCATAATATACATATACAATTTGCATTATTCAAAGCAATTTCTCTCTTTTTGAAATATGTATTATATTATTACTAAAGTTAATTTATGCTAAAATATGAAGTATCTTGGCAAAATTCCAGTCAAAATATAACTGATCTATCGGTTTTCTATTTAAAGCTTTAATCGATTCCGACTTTGACGAAATTGTTTACAAGAAAGTTAGAGACCGATTCACAAAACATCTTTGAGAAATAAAAGCTTTGAAAGTCATTTTGCTTTGTTTCCGTTGACTGTTATTTTTGCCCATCGAATAACTTAAAGAACAAGGGAAAAACACGTTCGGTTACTGCACTGTGATCGATCGGCCTCTTTTGGCAATGATCCCGCATGATTGCTATTCCGAGACACAGATTTCTATCCAATAATAAATTGATTCGGTGATTCGACATTACTGTTTCTGCGGAGATTCAAAATTAAATACGAAAAATCTGGATTATTTATTATATTCAAATGTAAATATTTAAAATTGTTTATTTTTGCGTCACATATTTATTTACGCAATTACGATCACGCATATAATTAAATATTGAATATTGAATTCCAAGAAATCAAAAGTCGGACATTTAAAAAAATTTTTTAATATCGATATATTTTTCCATCTACACAGAAAAAAAGGACATTCTTGTTTCGAAAATATATTTAGTTTTAACATGGAAATTTTGAAATAAGATTATATTGCGTTAATTAAAGAAAAATATAATTGCTTGAATAATTGCTTACTTGAATGAAGCCATTTTATATAGTTCAATCAAGAAAAATATATTTTTACGATTTAAGATTTAATTTTCTTGAATGGAAAAGAAACAATGTTAGATAGAAGATAACATTTTTAAATCAAAGATTATAATTTTCTTAAAGTAGATTTAAATAATTATATATTCTTGAGATGACAATTATAATAGTAAAATAAGACTATAATATTGTTGAAATTTAAAATAATTAAATTCTTCTAAGAAGATTATAAATTGTTGCATATATATAAAACAATGAATGCGTTAATTTAAGTATATAAATTTTGATTTGACACTTATTTTTTTTCTATGAATCGTAATAAAAAGTATTTGAATAGAATGTTGAAATTCCGCTGTATTTTCGTGGCCAGATAACCCAGATTTTTGTTTGCCAGGAGCCTCTCGCACACCACGGTAGGTCTTAGAGGATGCACAAGCTAGCCAAAGGCCTGAAGAAGAAGAAAAAGCCGAAGAAGGGCAAGAAGGGCGCGGAGGAGGAATTCGATCCGGAGGAGCTCGAGCGTTATCGGCGCGAACGGGCGGAAGCCCAACAGAAAGCCGAGGAGTCCGGCGAGTCGACCGCCGGTTCCGACGAGTGGAAGAAGTTCCAGGCTCTGACTGCCGGCGTCGACTCGGTTTTGAGAAAGACCCAGGATGATCTCGATCGGATAAAGTCCACCTCGTTCTTCCAGCGAAAAGCGCCGTTGGAAGAGAAGAAGTCGTTGAAGGCGAAGCAAGGCGAGGACTCCAAGTCCGCGAAGAGGTGGGTGGGTTTCGACGCGGAGGGGAATCCAATCGAGGCTGCGCCACCGGAGGTCGACGGTCAAGACAAGAAGAAAGAGGGAAGACCGCTGATCAACGAGGACGGTTTTGTAGATGTGCCGGAAGACGAGGATGAACAGGAGGATTCCGCCGACGAAGACATCTTCGACACCACTTACGTTGATGTTCTTCAGAATATCGATGTTCAATTAGCTTACATTCCGGATAGTCCGACCGAGGAGGAAGCCGGCGACGATCCGTTCGATACCACCAACGCTGACAAGGTTCTTAAGACAGTCGACAAAAAGGGCAATAAATTAGTCAGTTTAGGCAATGCCGTGGAAGTACTATCGGGAAGAATCGATCATGTAAGCACTTGCAAGCTTACCAAAGGGAGGCGACCGAGACTTCAGCAAGATCTGTTGTTGGACGATTTCGAAGAAGCGGAACAGCCTTCGGAAGCTGTTGCAACGGAACCAGTGAATGTAGAGAAAACTCTGCTGGATGACGATAGTGATTTTCCTGACATTCCTGTCGATTTGACAAAATTACCGCCTGTATTACCAAGACCGGTCACCCCTGTCACCCCTCTTCAGGAAAATACAACATCGATAGCTGCGGAGAAAACTTTGAATGGTCCATTGGATATCTCTGAATTCGAGGTGCTAAAGGAGAAGACTGTCTTGGAGGAGATTCCCGATTTGGACGACGCCGAATTCGATTTGAACGCTGCACCCGATGAACCAGCTCATCTCGAGGAGGCCAACGATCCATTCGCCGCGAAGGAACCCGAAACGGTCGATTTTCAAACAGAGATAATCGAAGCTAGTTTCGAAGCGGCCACCTTCGTCGACGAAGCCGATCCATTCGACACTACATTCGCGGATAATATTTTGCCGGGTAAGACGGAATTGAAGTTTATCGAGAAGGAACTCGAAGAACTGCCCGTTTCGGAAGTATCTATATCCCTGACCGATCCTGCTGGCTTCAACAGAGATTATGAAACAGGCTTGCTAAAATTGGATGACGAGGAGAAGAATGATCATGATAATCTACAGTTACTTAAGAAGGATCTATTAGACGGTTCCACGACTGATCTTAGCCAGTTAGCGGATCAACCGATCGCACCAGTCGAGGAAATTACGTACGTTGATCCGTTCGATACATCTGCAGTAAAGGAGCTTCCACCTGGCAAAACAGAGCTCAAGGTGCTGGAAAAGGAATTGCTCGGCGAACAGTCTAACAATTGCGTTGAAAACGACAACGACGATGATGACGACTTCAATCCGAGAAAGGATGAGGTGTCAGTAAAACAACCACCTGCGAGACCACCTGCGCCAGTTAAGTCCGTCTTCGAGATTAATTTTGACGAAGAGAATACCAAAGTCGAAGCGATACCAACGGATCTCGTGAGGAAAACCTCGCGGCCGGAGGTTCTCGAGTTAGCTCCGACCAAAGCTGTCGCATTCGAGTTGCCGACTCCATCGAAGAGACCCGACCTTCTCGCAACCACTGAAGAGGAGAAAACCCTACCTTCCAAGCCGCTAACGCCATACTACTCACAAAAGTCTATAGAAGAGGCATTGCCGTTGGAGGAGGAGGAAGTAGATGTCGATCCGTTCGACACAAGTTTCGTCAACAGCGTCGCGCCAGGCAAGACAGAACTCAAGCTCATCGAGTCGGAGTTGCTGAAGCAGGAATCTAGATTGCCTCACAGTTTGAGTGACTACGATTTCGATCCAAGATCCGCTGCGGAGCCGATCAGAAGGCAGAGCGATTTTACCGCTACTTCGGTTGCGCCAAGTAGTTTAAAACTCGCGCAGCTGCAGTCGTCTTTGATACAGAAGGTCGAAGAGGAAGTGATCGCGAAGCACGAGCCACAGAGGCAAGAGAGCTTGCTAGATGCTGAAGTCGAAGTTGACGCAAAACCTTTGACACCTAGAATCGAGAGCAAACCTATCGAGGAGGAGGAAATTTCCTACTCAGATCCCTTTGATACCTCCATCGCGACTAACATCCTTCCAGGTAAAGCAGAATTAAAAATATTGGAAAGCGAGTTAGAACAGATCCCTCAGCAACCTCCGCCGCGTCCTATCAAGCTACCCGCTGTGGTGCCAACTATCCCGGCACCGACAGTTCCGGAAATAGACGATTTTGATCCAAGGGCGAACGAACCGAAAGAGTCTAAGGACTTTTTGTCCTTGGACGGGCAGGATCCCGGAGATAAAGTACTAACGCCGCTCCAAAATAAAGACTTTAGTTTAGACGACGACGTGGATCCTTTCGATACAAGCTTCGCGACTATCGAGCCTGGACAAACTGAATTAAAGCTGCTCGAGTCAGAATTGATGAAATAATACAGCTCTTACAAAAGCTTTTTTCTACGATATCTTTAAAGAAATCTTTCAACGATCTGATTGTCGCATTGCTTAACATAAGTGTACACATTGAACCTTGAAGTTTCACGAAGAACTGTTTAAATCTATAAACTCTACTCGTTACATGTGTTACCAGTAATCTCTGTGTTAAAATTGAAGATTTTCAAGAAACACGCGCGAACAACTGACTTAAAATTATTCCCAATGATATCTACATCTAATATCACACAAACAGCCTGAAATCGTTCATTCTACATTTTGGCAAACACATAATTCCAAAGATTTCGCTCAAATTTTATCGACCGTTATAATAAACTCTTCATTGAAGAATCTCTAGTCGGCTTATCGAGTTCGATCATCATGGATTCCAAAGGCGGTAATCCATTCTTGATGGATGATTACGCGGCGCCGCCAGAGAGCGGCCTGCCTCCGCAGAGTTCTAACCCTTTCCTTCAAGATTTTGCCGAAACGACGACTTCCAGCGCGGGCGAGAATATTTTTCTTAATTTCGGTAGCGATGAGACATACGAGCCACCGGTGTCCATCAACTCTACTAATCCGTTCGCCTCCTTTGGCATCGAAAGTAATGTTCCGGACGCTGGGTTCGGAACGACCACCGATATTGATACGCCAGCAACCAACGTCTTCACTAGCCAATCATCCAATATCTTTGTCACGTCCGACAACGCGAATGTAGATCTATTCGGTACGATTACGACGACAACGACAACGACGACGACCATGACGACGACGGTGGAGAAACAACCGGCGACAATTGTCAGTCCGCCGCAACAACTGGCGTCAACGCCTCCATCAAGGAATGGAAAACCACCGTCGAGACCACCGCCGCCCAGACCGCAGCCACCGCCGGTGCCACCCGCTAAAAACACAAAAGACCTGATACTGTCAGTTACGGGTGCTATGGATGCCACTTCGAATCATCTTTTAGATCGCTTGCAGATGACTAGAACGCCCAGCCCGACGCTGATGCATTCCCCATCGCCTACCCCAGAGCACAGTTTCGCCGATCTGCTGGACGTCGATAGCAACGTGCCGGATCTTATTCCGGATGACAACATCAAGACTATTGAACCTGCGGGCAATCGAGATATCATGGATCTCTTCGATGCGCCAAACGCAGATGTCACCGCGTCCACCATCTTCTCCACTTCCATGACTACCACGGGCACCACCAGCCTCGTCACTGGCATAACCGCCATGCAAGACAATCCCTTCGCAAGTATGAGCGAGGAAGCGGCGCTTCCAGTCTCCCAAGCACAACCTGCTTTCGGAATGGAATATCCAAAGGATACCGTCAGTAGTGAAAAACGGCCTTCGATAACTTCCAGTCCTTTTGCGGATATCGAAACGGAAGTGAGAAGACCTAGCGCTGTTTTAGATCTCACGGAACCTGCTCCTCCTGTTCAACCTGCATCGGCTACTGAACTCTTCCAAGGTTGGTTAGAAAAAAATTGTTTCTACTTTCTTGGAATTAAAAAAAAAAAAATGAAGTAAAGAAATAATAATTATAAAGTATTGGAAATGAAACATTAATTTTTGTGATAGTTAAATAATATTAACTACTTAAATTATTATATTTTCTAAATTTTATATAAATAATCAAGCGATTTATAATTTATTTGTACATTCTTTTTCATTCAGGAGAAGAGCAAGTTTCTGCCAATACTGATGTCAACTTTTTCTCCATGACCGACACTACCACAGCAACGCCGTTCGGTGTACCTGAAGTCACCTCCGCGCCTTTCGCAGCTGCAGCGACTGCTCAGCCCTTGTTCGCGACGTCAGAGATCACGCAACCCGTTCGGGATGTTTTCGCCTCGGATCTGCTGGGTGATTTCGGTGAATCGACCAAAGAGATTGATAGCGGTCTAATATCCACTAGTCCGATTCCTGGAACAGAGTTTCCCGGCAATGAAGCTTACCGACCCGAAGAGCAGCTGGATAACTTTGCCGCTACGACTAAGGCGATCGAGGATACCGGCGATTCGTTCGATGCCTTTGCATCCAAGTTTGATAAAGCCGCCGAACCGGAAATCAACGGGGGAGATCCCTTCCTGGATGCCTTCGGTGGCGGACCGACCGCCATGGACACTTCTAGCGATGGTAGATAAATCACGAAATGCACGAGGATTACAAGTTTAAATAGAATGCACCTAATTACTTATTGCGATTTTATTTTTCTCAGTTTGGGGAGATTCATCAGTGGCTGGCTCGGAAACAGCAGTTACCGGTTTCGGTGAATCTGACGGTTTCGACTCCTTCTTGAGCATGACAGCTCCGCCGCCAGACACGAAAGTGAAGAGGGCCGAGTCTGCAGAGTCGGATGAGGGACCGGATTTCAGTGTATTTATCAAGTGAGTGAGAGAAGAAAGCGTAATCATTTATTCCAAATCAGAAATTTCGAGTCTATAATAATCACAATTATTTAATATTGCCGGAAATCTAAAAATTTTCATGAAATCTTTCCTCTGAATTACTGCATAGATTATATTCAAAAATATAAGATTTTTATTTCTTCATTATACATAATGCTTATCTAATGCATATCTAATCTTTGATTCATCTAAGACCGAAAGAAGGGGATCAGATGGCAATGACAGAAAGCGGGCCTGTACCTACCTTAGCACCACCGCCTAAGAGTCCGCAGGTGGTTGCGTACACGGATTCCTCACCGCGTTTCAATCCGTTCGATAAATCCGGAATTGCGCAGGATGCTGCGGTATCCGAAACCGCTCAAACAGCCGAGATGGCTAGGACAGATTCCCAGGTATTCACGCATTAATACCATGCGTTACGTCTCGCATTCCTCTAAATTAATTCTCTCTATTGCTACTACATTTTATACAATACTTTATTTTTCTTTGAATAAACATCACTAAAATAATATTTAAAAAATCGAAAAGTCATATAGCTTAAGCTAAAATAAATATGCACATAAAAATATTATATATATTATATATATATATTTATATACACATAAAAATAAAAAAATAATTTTTAAGGAAACTCCGCCTACTCCTTTATTCGACGAGGACGTTAGTCAACCGCTCGAGGACTTTCCGAGGGTAACTTATATCGGAGACGGTTGGGAGATGCAGTTGCGACAGCCGAACAAGAAGAAAATCACAGGGCAACGATTCTGGAAGAAGATATTCGTCAAACTTGTTTATCAAGCCGACAGTCCAATCCTCCAGCTATTCAATAATAAGGACGATAAAGATCCGTTTCAAGAATTACCTCTGCTCACTTGTTATTCGGTTTCGGACATCGGCGCCCAGCAATTCGATCAGTACGGAAAGATCTTTACGGTGAAATTGCAATACATCTTCTACAAGGAGAGGCCGGGCGTGCGACCCGGCCAGGTTACGAAAGCGGAAAGGATCACGAACAAGCTGAGCCAGTTTGCGGCTTACGCTATACAAGGGGACTATCAGGGCGTTAAAGAGTTTGGCAGTGATCTGAAGAAACTGGGTCTTCCTGTTGAACACGCACCTCAGGTAAATTATTTTACTTTTCAATTTTATTTTACTTTTCAATATATTGAAAGGACTAAAATACTTTATATTGCATTATAAAATATTTTAATTTATAGTATGTTTAATAATTATGTATATTATAATGATAAAATTAAAATCACGAGCGTATATCAATTTCCGTTAAACATTTCACAGATCTCGCAGCTATTCAAACTCGGTTCCCAATGTTACGAGGACATGAAACAATTCTCCTGCGCCATTGAAGAGGCTCTCTTCAGGTTACCGGCGATCCGCGATCGAGCACTAAATTACAAAATGGAAGAAGTCCAGATAACGGTCGTAGACGAGTTGTATGTTGAGCAAAGTTCCGAGGGTCACGTAGACAAACAGATCGCACGTGTTCGTCTTTTCTTCCTGGGATTCCTTTCTGGTAGATATTATGAATACATATATGAGATGGTTTTCTTTCCTCGCATAAGTTACGTCATAATAATTTTTTTCTTATTTTTTCCTCCATTTGAATCTAATGTAGCACAAATATTTGATCTCTTTTAGGTATGCCTGACATAGAATTAGGAATAAATGATATGTGGCGACAAGGTAAAGAAGTCGTCGGCAGGCACGACATTATTCCGGTCGTAACGGAGGAATGGATTCGTTTGGAGAATGTCGAGTTCCACTCCTGCGTACAGCAGGACGAGTATGAAAAATCGCGGATAATCAAGTATGTATACCGTTGAAATTTTATTGCGATAAAACCGAGAGATAAATGCGACTTTGCTAATAATTTTAACGATTCCTTAATTGTGCAATTATAAAAATAATGCAATAAGTATTAGCGATTGTAATAAAATTAAATGTTTACGTGTGGATGAAATTTAATATATATTCTTGTGTGTGTGCTTTAAGAAATTAATTAATTAACGATTTATTTGTTTTTTAATCTGCAAATATGCATGTGAAATTATATGTAAATTCAATTTATAATTAAATTTGCACTAACACATTCTAAGGTTCAAGCCGCCTGATGCATGTTACATTGAATTGATGCGGTTCCGTGTAAGGCCGCCTAAAAACAGAGAACTGCCGCTTCAGCTAAAAGCTGTTATGTGCGTTACTGGGAACAAGGTAAGCTTTATTTTCCATAATTTTTCAACTTTTTAAACTTTTCCACGTTCTCTCGATATTTATATAAATAGAAACTAAAACTTGTAGTTTTCATTGCTTTTAGCAATACATCTTTCAACGTATTTTTCGTTTCATCATGTTGTCGTATTCATTGTCATTTTCTCTTTATTTTATTATAAAAATGTACCATTGAAATAAAAGTTTGATAAAAAGTTTCCATTAAAGTTTCTTCGTGTTTTCCAATTTTAGTTTCTGCAATCGTAGACTTGTCTGACTTCTTTCTACGTGTTATTAGGTGGAGTTGAGAGCGGATATTCTCGTGCCGGGTTTCGCATCCAGGAAACTGGGCCAAATACCATGCGAAGACGTGATGGTTCGCTTTCCTATACCCGAATGTTGGATTTACCTCTTCAGAGTCGAGAAGCACTTCAGGTACGGCTCGGTGAAATCGGCGCATAGGAGAACCGGAAAGATCAAGGGTATCGAGAGGTTCTTGGGTGCTGTCGACACGTTAGAACCGCAGTTAATGGAGGTCACTTCCGGTCAGGCAAAGTACGAACATCAGCATCGCGCTATCGTCTGGAGGATGCCTAGGCTGCCTAAAGAGGGACAAGGTATTCTCTGCCTGCATTTTTTTATTTAAAGAGAAACACTGGTCAATTTTATCAATTCTTCATAATTAATATTTGTAAAAGATTTCCGCAATTAGATCTTTTGGGGAAATCTAAATATCTTAATAACATATTTGATAGAAAATAATATTTATTTAGATTCTATATAAAAAAAAACGCGACACAAACGGAAATATCAGCAGAAGCTGCAGTTTGAATATATTGCGTGTTCGAGCCAGTTTTGTTGGCTCTCTTCCAATTTTGTTTTATTTCCAGGCGCATATACGACGCATCAGCTGGTTTGCCGTATGGCTCTTACATCCTATGATCAGATCCCCGAAAATCTCTCGGAGTACTGTTACGTGGAGTTCACGATGCCGGCGACCCAGGTCTCCCATACCACCGCGAGGAGCGTCAGTCTCCAAAATAGCGACAGTGATTCGCCTCCGGAGAAGTATGTCCGAAATTTATCGCGTCACGAGTACAGGTAAGTCCAGAGGTTTTATCTCGATGAAAACTACGTAAACTAAAAATTTTCTAAATAGCCATTACGTTAAAACGCTTCGATATTAATATGTCAATTCGCGCCGCTCAAATCTGATCATTTATTTCCTATATTGATTTATAAGGAAAGGACGATAAATATATCGGTGTATTTATTCGCGAAAGATTTGCCTTCAAGTTGCATAATAATTCCGAAATGAGAAGCTCCAGATAAGAGCTTAATATAATAACGATTCCAAGTAAGGTTCATTTCTATCTTCTTCAGGGTTTTTTTCTTGTCGCTCTTTAATCTTAAATTTTCGAGTATAATGCCTATATTTTTTATTAAACATTACTTAGGGTGGGAATCGAGCATACGCAGGGCGAAGGGCCGGGTGCTTACGTTGCGGCGACAATCGCGAAGAAGATACCGGAAAGCACGCCGGAAGCTCACAGCGAGGCGTCCGACGCGGCAGCCGAATCTGATTCCGATTCCTCGGAGTAATGCGAATAATCTCGGTCGCTGGATCGACATGGATCGAACGTCGTACTGTAATAATTAGCGTATACCGCCGAGACGAGAAAGAAAGAAGGAGGGAGAGGGAGGCAAAAGAGAGACGCAAGAGAAACTAAAGAGGACGCGTTACGTAAGTCGAGATCGGTGAGGAGCATATGGCCGAGTCTAGTCGTTTATAAGACGTGAATATAAATACTGTATCATGTATTAATCTGTATACAGAGAGAAAATGTGCGCGCGAACGCGGGGATGTTTTGTAAATCGCCGATAAATTGCGGATAATCTCTTTCTGCACATGTGTGCGAGAGCGTAATAACTTTGCGCGTTAAGTTAACGTTCGAAATTATGGACGAATAAAATGGAAGCAGGTCAGCAGAGATCTGAGCTCAGTCGATTTACCAGGAAGCATCTTCAAAAATGTGGCACACAAGAACACGCAAATTATCCTAAAACTGTGTACGATCAGAGTCACGTAGATCGCGAGAATAAATCGTCTGAGATCTTTCATTCACCGAAAAAAAATAAAGGGAGATTGTTCTTGATTTTTAGACATTTTCGCATCTATTCGATTTTCTTAGGACTGGATGATGCTTTTATTTCAATTGGATCTGTAAGACGTAGCAAAATAATATTACAAGCAGGCGATTCGCGATGCATTTCGTCCGTATTCGCGCGCGATAATTATAGTGGTTATAATGAAAAGTAAAGTAAAAAAAGAAGAAAATTTGTGAAAAATGGAAGGACAATACCGCTTTTTCGTTCCGTTTAGCTTGTTAAGTCGTAACACTCGCGATGGAAAGCTTTGTGTTCATTGTGATACACGTTCATGATGACGTTTCAAAGGCTCATCGACATTTTGAATCGCGATTATAACAATGAAAATTCATTATTGACGATTAAACATTCGCGTGCTTTTTTAAACAGTCGGATCGTAAATATTACACTTCATTTTCCGTCCAAAAACTTGCATCAGAATTATTTAAATCTAGCTTCCAAAACTCTTCTTTCCATCTATCACAAGGCTGACTATTTCCACAAATTATTAGATTATCAATTGATCATAAAACATGATGTAAAATTTATTTAAATATTTTAAAAGATTTAATTTCATCGTAAATTTAATAAAATAATGTTATCGTATCTCTTGATAAATTACTTGAAGGAAATATTATTCGCAGCAAAGAGAAAGATACAGACAACGCATACATATACGTTGCATTAAATTATCCTGTCGTTGCGATCAGAGAGCAATGATTTGTTAGATGCCGTTATGGTTTTATAGACGCAAGCATATCTCATTGTTTTTTGAGCTTATAGAGGATCTACGCATACCGTTATCTAGTCGCTAGTTGATATTAAGTATATAAATCAATTTACTCGTGTGCGTTCTATAAAATATTCTATAGGATAGCGGGCAACAATGATATATGAGGTACCGACAATTCTACAATATTGAAATGTCCATCGTATGTGGGTAATATTATCATATTAGCTCAATGAGAATGCGATAAGTTCATAAGATTGCGAGAGATACGTCTAGTCTTTAATAGTATTCGTTATCTAAGTGTTAATAATCTCTAAGCGCGATAGCATTAGTTATAGTACAATCTCTAGAGATGTAAGTTTCCGTTTTTGTTATCGTTTTATTTTCGCCTTTTTCCGGTCGGTCACAACACAGTACCGACTTGTGGCAGAAAAGCAGCATCACCAAATATTAGGATTAAGATCTACCGTACTAGTGGCATAATTATACGCGAGATTTCGAGCGAGAGATACATAATTTAGAGAGAGATCTCCGTTAATTATCCATGAAATATAAAATAAAATTCTCGTCGCGCGTTTAGTAAACATTAAGGTATATATTGAAAATGATTAGAGACGTAAGTTTCAGTTATGTTTTAAATTTTTCGTTGACATTCTCAACCTGCAAGAAAGGTCAGAAGAGTTGATTCTAGTCCCTAGCTATTAAGAGACTCGTACGACACGGACGGATATATCGTCGATCGTACATTAGTTCAATAAGATTTAGATTAAGGCTCCAGATTATAAGCGCAACTTCTACCGTTGTTCGGCAGCGAGTAACGATATAAGGACGGCCAAGTAATTAATAGCGCCTGTTAGTTGTTGATTGCTACTCTGATCCTCGACAACGCATAAATTTCTGATATTTCCTCGTAAATGTCGCATCAAATCGCACTTTTGATTCGCGAAATATTTCATGTAAATAAAAAAATCGTCATTTTTAACAGAGACAAAGAAACCATTTTTTTTATATAACTAAAAATAAAAACAGATAACATATAAGTTCATTAAAAACAACACAAGGTTAAAAGAAGAATTATTTTTATTGATGCTGAAACTTTTATTAAATTAAACATTATTAATTATATTTTCCCGATTTTTAATATTTCGTATAATTTCAATATTCGAAAATTGCATTCTTTTTGTATAACAAAGAGACTTTTCTCTTTCTTTGTTGAAACATAAAAAAATGTTTATACGTAATAATTTGTCACGGTGTGCCGAAAGTTTTAAGAGAGTACACGCGAGAAATACTACAAACCTAAATCGGATCCAACGATGCTCCTCGCTCTTTGAAACAGCGCAAAGCTTTTCGAGTTACAGTGTCAAGGTTTATTTGAGTTTGGTGTCTTAAACGGATTTTGGGCAGGTTTTTCCTTTGCAGGAGCCTGCACCAAGACGTGACGTTTCCAGCTCGTGATCTCAAAATATGCATAATCGTACCGTCGTGCGATCCAGAAACGGCGTTCGTGTATCTAAGCAAAAAAGCATATAAAGTACAGTTAAGCATTGCATGTATAGATTTTAGGAAAGGATAACAGTAGAGTTAGAGCGAATAAAAGAGCGGCTTTGACATGTTTACAATGATTCTGGAAAAGAATGATTGGCGAGGAGAAAGAGAGACAAGAAATCATACGCGAATGTGAAACGAATTTTAAGCATTTAATAAAGGCAAGTTGACACTTGCTACGTATTTGTTGTATGATTCTGCATACGTTTTTGCCTCTCTGATAGTTTTTCTAAAGAGAAAGAAGGTAAACGTGCGTGAGAAAGGCAAACGCGTAAAAAAAGTTATGAAAATGTTATATAAATCGTCTCTTTAAAGTATTACACTTTATAAACGACACATTATATAATGCAATCTGTTGATTTCATTTACAATTGTATTTTAATACAGTCATGCCAGTTTATCGATAACAATATGAACAATATAAATCGAGAGTTATAGCGAAATGTGATGGTACTCTCTATATACTTCTGTAAAAAAGCATAGCCTTTTGGTGTTAGTGTGTATGCAGCGGAATAGACGCGAAAATTTAGCATCACAACCCCCTCATTGCGATAATATATAAATGTATCATGTGCGTATATTGACCACTCGAGAGGAAAAGCATTATTTATCTCCGTATAATAAATCAAGTAGAAATCAAGTAGGGTGGATAATAGATCTAAACTCTGTTGATCTGATATTTGACATAAGAAATAAATATTTTAAAGGAACAAGCCGTAGAATATATATTATATAACCGTTGTCCTTATCGTATTGAAAAAAAAGAAAATGTTCTGTACAGGTAAAAAGTCTGTAAAGATAAAGTTTAGCCGCGCTTTTTTGTGAGAACGATATGTAAGATTTAAGAGTAAGAAAAGTGGAATGTATCTTGATAAGTAGCAGTTGTGTGCACGTAGTTGAGAGAATAACGTGTGTTTTCTTTGGAGAACATTGCTTCGTTTCGATTGCCCTTAAATGAGATCATCGAGAGAAGTTTTATTGTAGCCTTTTTTTACCTGCATATTCGCCAAAGAGAGCTAATGTTGGGACAAAAATTATGTTGCACGGTATATTCTTTTCTCTAATATATTTAAAATGTTAAGTATAATTATATTGATATCGATGTGTCAAGTTTTCCTAAATTGTTTCCAAAGATTTATTTTCTCGATCGCGAGACGCGTTGTCATAAAGATTCTTCCAAAGATATTGAACTCTATGTAAAATTCGAAATGTGTTCAAAGTTGGTAGGGCTTTAGATTATATTAAAATTCGGCATAGAAAAATATTAAAATAAAAAATATACATGTATATTCACATGTTATTAATTTAATATTGATTAGTTGCAGATGATAACATTTAAGGGTTAATCGACATCGATATCAACGCAAAGAAAAAGCTGAAAAACGTATGTGTACCACTTTGTCCTATTGTGGCAAGCAGTAATTAATGTATACAGACATGCTCGAATAAATAACTTACGTTACATATCGTAAACCAGAGCTTTTTATAGAACACAGCACGCGGCCCTCATGCACATTTCGACCAATCAATATACTTTGAAATTTGTGCGGAAACATGGTAGCAAAAATGTCTCTTTCTTTCGCGAATGTGCTTTCAAACAATTTGAAAATACATATAGGAGACACATATGCATGTATACATATAAGTTGTCGCAATATGAAAGTGTTTTCCTAATTTTTAATTGACAGAATTTATATTAAAAATTTTCAACATTTACGCTTTTATGTGAAAAAGGATAAATTAAAGAGAAAAAATACGAACAATAGGCAATGCGATTGTAAAATTAACAGTCCCATATACATAATTTAAGAAGTCATGATTGTTTTGGTAAAAAGAAAAAACAAATTTAATAAATAGCATTGATATTTTTTTGGTACAAAGAAAAATGTGTTTTCTGGAAAACATCGAATATGCTTTAAAATACAATAATGATAAGGAATGTTATTGTTATTGTTATGAAGTCAAATTGATTCACTCATTTGTTGCAAATTTCTTAACCGTTAGTTACCGGAAGCATAAACACTTTTATATAATAATGTATATAATAATATACCTGACCAGTACTCTATTGGTGGCCAGCAATTCTCTTCCTACATAAAATTTATGGCGTAATAATATGCTGTCAGAAGCACGATACATATATAGTGTTGGTATTATATTTCGCTATTCTCTAACGTTTCCGCAAATTGTAATTCGAATTATGAATTTTCTGCGGCGATTGTTATAAAGAAAAATATGTTATGAAAATCATTATTCATCATAGAATCTTTCTACTAGAATTTTGATTGAATTTAAAAAATTGCGCATTTTCATGTAAAACAAAAATATTTAAGAGAATATCTTAAGTATACTTAACGATTCAGATATATTTTTCGAGTATAAAAATTTCAAAATTATTAGAGTTATCTTTTTAAATAAATGCGACATTCTATTAAAAAAGAGCTCTGGATAAAAGACCTGATACAAGATAAGTTACACGATCACAAATTTTTAAGGATCAATGAAAATCGAACAAACAACATTAAAATGAGACTTGAGAGACTTTTTAGTATTTATATGATTTCTTGAAGAAAGTGTACAGAAAATAATGTTAGAGAAAAGAACTTGAATATTTTTTGGACAACTTTTGCCTTAAAATAACACGAATCATTGTCAGATCTCGCATTTCGAATAGCGAGCAACTATAATTTTTGACGAGTTCGGAGAATTAATTAGCTTAATTTCGTAATATGACCGCATAATATTTTAAATATGATGCCTATAATTCGCATAATTGTTGCATGTACGTTTTCCGCTCGCGTGAGCGTCCGCGAATTGATGTAATTAACATCAAGTAAATTAAATTAACAACAACTGAATTGTATAACGTAGAAAGTACAGACGAAGACTTTCCGATTTCTCTCAATCTATTCGATCATCATTCAGTCCTTTGTGATGATTGAAATAATATATAATAGTAATAATCCCTTGCAAACGAAGAAATATGGAATGCCTCTGAAACATCTCTGATTTTTAACTTACAAACATATATGTATATGTATGTATGTGTAACATAATGTACCTATATAAGAATTTTATAGGTATCTATCACTTTAATTGTATAACCTATAATTAATAATAATGATTATACATGAGTAACAAGACAAACAGCAGAGACATTTCAAGAGAATTCTTCGGTGTGTACAATAATTTATAAATGTGAGAAAGAGAGAGAGAGTGTGATAAACATTTTTGAAAACAAAGTAAGTGTAACACACTGTTAGAGAGTTGATGGTACCGATGATAAATCTATGTAAAAAAATTCTATGCCTCGACAGATAATATAATATAAGGCTGAAGGATGATAATTAACGACATATAAAGTTGTATCTTCCCGGCAACAGTAATTTTACAATCGTGTTGCATCTCTGTTTATGTTCATGTCTATCAGTTTTCTTCGTATTTAGAAAATTGAAGCAAAGCATTTTGAAAGTGTTAATCGTCCTTAATTGTTAAACTGATATTCAATAACATGATTGATAAGTGTGTATGGTAGGGGATGAAAAGATATATAGCATTACAAAAATTATAATAAAAATGTAATAAAGTATATAACGGGATAATTCTACACGCTGACGTCGTCACTGATACTCTATAATAAAAAAGTTAGGAATATAAAAAAATACACAGAATAATGAGATAAAAAGTCTCCATGCCAACGCTGATTGTCCGCTTTCCTCTCAATAGTAATTACATTCACATTGCTTCCGGGAAATGTCATACGTCAAAATTTTTTGTATGCAGTATAACTTTTTTTTTCATTCTCTCTCTTGACCTTCTTTTTCTACATTATAAATTATATAATCCATTCAAGCATATGTGTTCAACTATGTATTCGCGCGAAACATTCTCCTAATCTTCATATTTCCGTAAGTACAAGATAAGACGATAAGACAAGTACGTTAAATACATAGACATTTCCGACATAATTTTTTAAGTAATCTGTTTCTAGCGTAGCTCTGTCTTTTTCTAATTTAACATTTATATTTTTGCGCGACTTTGAATTTAACGATATATTTTTTACATTTCTAAAAATATGTAGATTACTATTAAAATATGTACATTATTATGTATTTATATGCACCAACATCTTATACATTCAAGCTAATTCAAAGTAAAATACATATACATCATGTGCGCTTTACTTTAACAAAATTGAGATTTTATACGTAATTTTGAACGTGTGTATTTTCTCGCGTGCATCAACGAATGCAGGCAAATTAGTTGGTTTATTTTCGACGCAAAATTATTTAAGACTTTGATATCAAAAAATTGGAAATGCAAATTTTCTAAAGATTGATGTCGGGGATCATGAAAAAGTACAACAAATATCGCTAAAGAAAATTATTCCCAGACCTCTTGCAATTCAGAATTTAAAACTGCAAAGCCTCTATATTTAATTCGCCGTGTAGCTGGAAGGATTCGATTGACGTTTGACATTTTTTTCATGTATCTCCTGTTTCGAGCTACAGCTCCAAATTCGGAGCTCATTAGAAGCGCACGGAAGAGGAGCCAGACACCCTCCCGCGTTCGCAGTTTAAAGGCGACTGGCGTATGCGCGATGCGCGTCGCGTCATCGGCCGTTCTCCAGCTCCAGCAGCGGACCACGTGACCGCGAGCGCGGGCACCGCGCATGCGCGATGCGGTCAATATTATTGTACGGACGGCCGCCGCCGCGCCGCCACCTCCACCGCTCGGCCGCTCAGCTGTTTCTGTTTACTAAACAAAGGAGCCAGTCCAACGCTGGATGGCGAACGGCGCGTTCGCGCGCGACGTCACTCGTCCTCCACTCGAGAAATCGACGACGCACGTTCGAGTCCGCGCGACGCCGTGAAGTTGTCGACGCGACGATCACGGAACCGAAGCATCTCCCTCGTCGAATCGAATGCGTAGGAGATAACGCATCGCGCGTGTGTGTCTGCGCGCGAGCGCGCGACGCGTGTGCCTGTGTACCTGTGTATCCGCGGATGTGACGTTTTAACCATCAAGGGCGACCTGCGAAGCAGTAAGTAGATGATAGAGATGACGCGAGTCGCGTTCGGGTTCTGTCTGATCCTTGACCCGATTCGACTTCCCGAGATTTTTGCGAACGATATCTCTCGCGCGAAAAAAATACAGGAACTCGCGCGCCCTGCGCCAATCGCGGAAGTCGTAACGCGATCATCGCGCTCGTCACGCTCGTGTGACACGCACGCAACAATCACACGATCGTTTTACTATACTATGCGCATTTAGTTTAGATATCAGGGTCGTTTTGGCGAAAGAGCGCGCGCGCGCGCGCGCGCAAGAGAGAGAGAGAGAGAGAGAGAGAGAGAGAGAGAGAGAGCCTCGGCAAAAACGACTCCTGGATTCGAATATGGAGTTGATTGTCGATACCGCTCGATGGATAAGACTCGGAAGCTTGTTCCTCGCGCGTTACCTCGGATACCCGTGCTTTCCTAGGAAGCTATCGGGTTTTGCTGATTACACATCCGTCGAGCGGTATCAACAATTAGATCTAATTGTAAGATGCCGTCCGGAAGCGATGTGGAGCTCACCTTGCTCTACAGGGTGATTCAGTTAATGCTAGCAATTCTCATGTTTTTTGTTTTTTTTCAGTGAAGTGGTAACAATGAAATGATGAGAGAGTTGTGCGAAATTTATCAGTTATATAATTATTGTCGCGTATGTAGGAAAGGGATGTAAACATTTTAAAATGTCAAAATGAAATGTAGAAGACTAGTCATTTCCTTTCCGTACAAAATTTGTAGAATGGAAAATTATTTCTTCGTATATTTAAGAACACACGATCTATCAAGTCACTTTCACGGAAAAATAAATAAATAAATAAATTTTTCATCTTCTTTTGAATTTTAATTCGTAATAATATGAAACATGACAAAATGTTAATTTTCCGATACTTGTCATTTATATTTTTTTATTGTTATGTTTTATAGAATAATCATCCTGTTTTGCATAATGGGCTTGGCTACCGCCAGACAGCAGATCGATTGTACTGTTTCCGGCGCAGAATAGCTTTATTTTTATTCATTATTTTTATTCATTATTTTTATTCATTAAATCGAACATTATTTTATTTATCAAAATTAAAACGTTTTTTTGTTTGCGTCTTTTATTTAAAATTTCTCGGCCATTTTGCAAAATCAATTTATTATTTTCAACAGTCACTTCATTGTATCGAATTATTCAATATTGATATAAATCGCTCAATAACGCAGAAAAAACTTGGCGAAATATTGCGCGATGTTTAAATGAGATAGAAAGTAGACGCCTACGGTCTAGCTGAAAAATATCGCGACGTTTTAATAGTTCATAACTCCCGAGAAGTGTGTTCCATAGATAACTCGTAGCTTGTTGTCGGTCTTTACTCGCGCCATTGCACTTTAGCGCAACTTGCGCAACTTTCAGCGAACGCGCCTACTGGCAAGAGCGCCTCCGAACGCCCGATCGTCGATTGCGCAATCGGATTCCAACGTGTCAGCGGTGCTCCCCGCGGCCGCGTTTTATTGTCTAGCGAATTTTACGATTGTGCACTTTCGCACAAAGAGCGTGTTCTGTCACCGCGCAATAACCTTGGTAAGCAAGGTCGAGATGGGAAAGATTCATACGCAATTCGGATTTCGCACAACTCAATTCTAATGCGATTCGGAGCAATACGGATTTTAATTGGGAGAAAAAAAAAACAAACGTTTGTTTTATTACAAAAGTGTATGATGTCGCGCGAAATGAATTGCGAAATGCACGAACGGGACATAGGAAAGGGGAATTTATTCTCTTTTATGTTATTTAAGAACGATTATTTAAGACGCAGTTTGCTTATTATTTCTCCGATTAGATTTTATCTCTAAAAGAAACGAGGATAGTTGCCAAGCTCTTGCGATAAGTGCAAATTATTTTGACATTTCCAGCGCAATCGATGGCGCATCGTTTCGAAACGCGCAGTCGACTTGAGACACGCTGGAGATTTAATCAGTTTCACGTCCCATTGACAGCAGTCCTTTCATTCCCGTTGATTTAACGCTTTTATGCAACAAAGTCTATCCTCGCGGCACGATTAAACAACTTTTCGCACGTAATTTCAATCGATTTCAAGATACATTATGTAAACGAGAGGAGAGATTGTGCATGAGAGACACGTTTAGACACCAGAGCCAAAGTTTACGAGGATCTTCAGTGCATTCGATCGCTAAAAATACGTCGCAGTTGCATTACTATATCGCGTTATCGATCGTCAGGTAGAAATCAAGCAGGTACCTCGTAGATTTCTCGATGCGCGCTCATGTGAGTCTCTGTAAATCCTTCTCTCATTTAGGATCTCTCTTTAAACATTCTGCCATCTTTTGCTCAATCTCGCATGTGTAAAAAGAAAATATAAATATTGCAAAATGTATCCTTTCCTCGAGATCGCAAAGTTATAAGCGAAAACGATACTGTATGTATGATTGGCCTATGAGATAAATTTTATATCATAAAAATTTCACAGAAATCAATAATAATTCGATTGCTCGTAAAATGTTGAAAATCCTTAGTAAATAATGCCAAATAAAATGTATGTGTGTATCCGGGATGTATGATTGAATCCGTTTATTATCAATAAACAAATCCGATCTGAACAAATTGCTAAGTTTAATTAAAGCAATAAATTTCATTAGCGGGCGCATTAAATAAATCTTACGCACTGATACAATTATTTTCCGCTTACGGTTGCGTGACTGCAAGATTTTCCACCGGATGAATATTTTCATGAAACTTCCCTTTGCTTATCGCGATAAAGAAAGTGGATTCCGTGCAATTTCATTTTGTCTACTTGGGCACTCTATGGAAAGCGTTTGTTTATAATTGCAGCACTGAGCGGATGTAAAGAAAAATCTGACGGATAATGAATATAATAGATGAAAATAAGTCGAATAATAATAATAAGATAAATCGATAAGATAAATCGAAATAATAATAATAATAATAATAAGGTAAATGGAACACATTATCAGAGAATTGTTAGCAGAAATAATACATTGTTAAATATGTTTTGATATCCACGAGATATGTGCAACTATCTGTATTTTTATTCTTATTTTCTTTTGTTTTTCTTATATATATTTCATGCTATTGCATGAGAATGTTTCGACATTTTGATAAAGACAAATCTATAATGTATATAATGTATGAGAATTCACAAAGGCAATGTTTGATCTTAAAATTATCGAAATTTCAATCGGAAAATTATCAAAAATTATCTGATTTTATAAAATTTAGAGTTTAATCAGAGCTCTCAAAGATTTGGATGGTTCCTAATTTATTTTTTTAATGTTTAGTAACTTTTGCATCGTAGGAATAAATCGCTGTTAAAATTCGCAGCTAAGAGTGCTGTTTTGTGAAAGGGTGAGTTCCCTGCATTATATATAGTATTCTAATGCACACCAAGTGTTTCGAAATACAGCATAGTATTTCAACTGCAAATAAATATTTTATATTAAATTTACAGAGACGACAAAAAGAAATTTCATTTTTCAATTAGCCTTGATTTCGTATTTTAACTTTAACTCGTATTAGTTTTAATTTAAGCGAAAGTATATAATGTTAAAAATTTTTAAATCATTCTCTCTATCTCTCTTTCGCTCTTTCTTTCTCTCTCTAATTACATCGAATCACGATCATCAAATCTTCTCTGAAAAGAAACGGAATTTTAAATTTATCGAGAGATCTGACTATGAAAAATTGCGCAGTAGCTTTATGACACATCTGTATATTTCCTCTTGCCGCTTTCTCACACACATCAATTTAATTGCCATGCGCCGATGCGAGACGCGTTTTTTAAGAATGAAACGGCAGGCAAAGAGGAAAAGAGAAGGAGAGATTATTATCTGATTATATATATATATATATACATATGGTGGATATTTCCAGTAGTGCATCTGTGAGATAAGCGGAATTACTTATCGCTTCGCTTGATTGTCGTATCATTAATAATCGCATCCATTGCGCTTGTAAAACTTTTCAAAAAAATTAGTATTTTAATTCGGTCTTTTATAAAAAGCTATCAATTTTTTATACATACGTGCAAATCTCCTTTATAAACATATTTTTTGCTTACGGTGATTGATTATCTCAATATGTTTCCGAAACTTGCATTATTATTTATCCGAGGAATTTATTTTATATTCAAAAATTAATTTTCATCTTTGATCGTTCCGTTATCTTTATATATATCGTCTGCATCATTTATAGTTCCAATCAAAGTTCCATAAAATGTTTCGCCGTTAATTTTAATTCGCTCCTGAATTAGGCGCGCATTTAATATAGTTTTACGCAAATTAAAAGGCAACGAAAATATATATTTATATTTATTTATATTTATATTTATATTTATATTTATATTTATATTTATATTTATATTTATATTTATATTTATATATTATTTATATATTATTATAAATATATGTGTCGTCGCACTCAACGCTAATGTCTATATACATATACATCGTCACACACAATGCTATCGGGTAACCTTGAGCAAAGTGAGTAATATTCCGTCGACACGGCACGAGACATTGCATTTGCGCTGCATTTGCGCAGCGAAAAGCAAACTTTCGTCAACGTTACTTCATCGGATTTTACACGTGAAACGGAAAAGCAAAGCCTCCGTCGTTTCGCTCCGATGCACGTTCGGCGCTTTTGATTTCTCCGTCGCTTTTTCGCGGCCGGTGAAAGGCATTGTGCGCCACGTAAGGAAAGCTCCAATCTTGCCTAATCTGTCCATTTCCTACTTCATTTCCGCGACGCTGGAAGACAAAAGAAGAAGAGAGAGAAGGCGACACGCAATGTTTGTCACGCTCCGAAGCTCCGAGAGTGATAAATATCGTCGTCTTTCTCTCTCTCGTTCTTCAAGATTCCTTTTTACAAACGTCTTATAGATTACCAGTTTATTTTACTCTGACATTTGCAGTTTTGCACACAATGACGCTTTGTCTATTATATAGGAAATAATTTGAATAAAACCGAGGTAGGGTGAGCTGTTGAGGTTTGCTGAGGAGTTGAGCAAAGTATAAAATTTAAACGCGAAAAATAAACATTCACCAAAACCTTCTGTTGCGATTCAACCTCGATTCCATTTTTAAATTTCGAAGACTTATCGCCGGGACTCATCGTTAAATGCGCACTTGAATTTATCGTACCTTGTTGGCGCTTGTATTGAGGCCTTGAGTCTGTGGAAGCATGAAAGTGATTGAAGGATAAATCAGCTTGAAAATCCTACATCAAACAGTTTTGCAATTAATTACGCAAATATATGAAATTAAAATACCTCCGTAAAATATATAAATTAAAAATGTTGTAATTATAAAATAATAAATTATAAAGGAATAGCAAATATGGCAGCTAAAAAAAGCAGATCTTATTCATTTTCTTACAATTTGGAAAACAATTGTCAAATTTCTTGTCAGAATGGATTTTGCTCGAATTGCCATATTTTTTTTTTTAAATAAAACCTTGGAGGACCATAAGTGCGAATTTTTTTTAAAGAAGGAAGGTCGGCCGTCTTTTCTGATGCTCGAGCATATAAACAGCATCACGATTGACCCACTGCGCCGCCAATTCTATTTGACATTTCGTAATCGTCATCACTGTCGTATATTTAGCGTTACGTTACGCGTAGCTGGCCACGCAAGAGAACGGGACGCACGGCTCACTTTAATGCTTTCAAGCCTCGCGGCTCAGCTGATTGCCAGCTGCAACCCGTCTCTATCCGTGCTATATGCCTGTCAATGTTTCCTCGTCATGTTCTTTCCTTTTGCATGAACAACAACACGATAAATCGCTAACTCTGTTGGAAGGTTGATAAATTAGCTTGGAGTTATTTGTTTTCACATCGCGTAATATAAAATAAATAATTTTTATTATGTGCAAAGTATACTTATATTCTGGTGTCATATATGATACCATGATGATATTTGTTTATTTAATTAAGTCGTGTATTTGGTAAGAAAATTTTCGCTCTGTAAACTCTGTAACTTTGTAGCTCTTTAATTCTTTCTTTTTTTCGCTCTTCGCTCTTTCTTTTTTACTCTACACTCTACTTTCTTTTTACAGTGCTACATAGCTTATAGAGATACAGCGTTATAGAGCATTTTTACTAGAATAGACCCATAATATTTTAACGTATATTTTTGTTTCTCTCGAAGCAACAAATTTCGCTTCGAATTTCGGACTTCGCTTTCAGATGTCGTAGTATGAAATATAAATATTCTCTTATCGTATAAATCGGAACACATCGGCAACCAGCGTGAAATTACGTAGAGAGTGAATCTTGGTTCTTTACAATTGTATTCGATTTCCGTAATTTGTACAAAAGCTATTTGTCTAAATCCATGGCATCCTCACTCTTACTTTTCTCTACTTTATCGCCAGTCGCGAACGTATTGTATGTCTAATTTGTAAATGATGTGATTCCGCAAGCGAGTTTGAAATCGAAATCGAGCGTTCCGCTTAAGAAATTCATAATTATCATCATTTATAAATTCGTACGTAAAAATAATAATGTATGCTCTTCTCCGCAAAAACTCTTCCTTTCGTCTAACTAAGGTGCTCATTCATAAAAAAAGATGTTACAGCTTGCATTTTTCGCGGAGTAATTGTGTCTACTGCTTATTTTCATCAGGTGAAAAATTCATCCATCGCATGCTTATTATAAATAATACACAGTAAAAAATTGTGCGTCCATATGTTAAAGTTTTTTTGTGTTACACGTTTTGATTAGTACTTTAATGTAAAATTAACATACATTTCATAGGTTCTTAGAAATGGAATATTATTTTGAGTATTTTTAACATAATCATTTTAAACAATCAACATGTCTCAAAGTCAGTTTAACATTCTAAGAAAAGTTAAAGTGAAATCTGAATCTTCAAATAATCTTGAACTTTGACATACAAAATAATCAAATTTACTAAAATCAAATGTTTCTATTACAAATAATTTAAGTTAAAATAATTAGTATTATATATTAATGTCCTCAAAATTCTTTACGAGTTATTGCAACTATTTTTTCATGTAATTTTTAATTAATTTATATGTTACTTTTACTTTACACTTAAAGTCACGATAACAAAAAATAAATATAAAGTATTGTGTCAATTAATATTTTGAGTTTATCAATAATTATCATATGACGAGCGAGTTATTTTGACTTAAAATTTAGAGTGGACTTTCTGGGACATGTGAAAAGTGTTAAAGTTAACATTTTATTTTTTTACTGTGTATCTGCGCGCATCGACGTCGTTGACGTAGCTTGCAGAAATTCGTCTCGCGAAAGAAGACGAAAATCTAGAGCACAATTCCCAGATGCAGAAACGTGCCCACTGACCGTGCCCGGACTTTCCCGGACTATCGCGTCGAGATGGAGCAACACGCGCCTCCGACTTTAACGTGACGCGCAATGCAGTGCACGGTTTTGTGCTTCTAGGCCTCTCTCTCGTTCGTAGAGCGGAGAAAGTTAATTTCGCATGGCCGTTGAACCGATATCGCCGCTATTACGTAGGAGAGCCGACGCTTTTAGAGACCGCGATTTATAACACTTACTTGTAGGTGGGTCCTGGTCGTCGATCGACGACGCCGCTGGAGTCGGCTGATCGAAACCAGAGCATCCCGAATTAACTCTGCGCGATCCGATACACGATGTGGGCCTCGCACATTTCGCTCATTTCCTCTGGTTAGGCTGAGCGCAAACAAGCGTGTCCGAATTTCCGCTGCACGAGTCGCTCAAGTTTTTCATATAATTTCCATTTCGTTTCTAATAACGCGTAAAACGTGATTTTCTCCGGGGGCTACGTCCTTGTTCTTGTTTCGGATTTTCTTCTCGTTAAACTTGTGCGGTTTCGTACTTTCTTTTTCTGGAATAATAAAATTTAATTGAGCGCGAATAAAATCTTTTAGAAAAATTGCGAGAGCTGAAGGAAAAGCTGAGGAAAAAAGTAATTTGTCCGTCTCATCCGCCTGTCGCGAATGAATATTTATAGAGTGCGAAATTTGCATCGCGATTATGCGGGAATTGTTCTCCACTGTATTTTTCATAATGTGTACAGGCGTACAGCAACTATAAATTAATGGAATACTCTGAAATGTGCGACGCGTTGTGATCGTAATGGCCTTCTTACGTAAACGCTAGTGCAATTTGACGTGCGCCCAACAAAAGTGAATGGTCTTTTACATGTTACATGTCATCCGATCGACGTAACACAGTCTTCCGTCTTTTGCCAGCGAATTCGGAGAATCTCCAAAGTACCTCGTGTAAACTCTGCATCTATATCAAGTTTATCGATCTTACAATTTCGCAGAATATGTAAGATACTAGATATCACGCAACGAGAAGCGTCTTCTTGCTCCTGTCAAGATCAGGGCAAGTCGAAATGTCACGATATGCCGAAACTGTGCCGGACGCTACACTTTCGCGAATACAAATGCAACAGTCACTCTCTTCGGTCTAATAAATAATACAATTGTGGATATTAAAGTCAGGTACGTATATCGTGTTGTGCGACACGTGGAAGGCGGTTAAATCGCGGTCGTCATGCATAGTGAAGACGCGACCGAATGGGCACGTATATAGCACGCATGTAGAAAGACATTTATCGCTGATTGTAGATGTGGTAATCGGGCTACGTATTAATAATCGTGCCGTATAATAGATTTAAAAGTTCGCCCAACAATTACTGTTGCATAGCGAATCGTCGCTGCGCTCGAGAAATCGCGATGAAAAGTCCTTGACAACTTTTCCTACAGCATGATATTAATCGAATTAATGACTTCGAAAATTAAGCCTGAGTTCAAGAACAAAGGCAGTATTCAATATCAATATTGAACATTTAATAGTTTACCAATAATTAATTTAAAGTTTAATATCAATAATTAATTTAAAATAGAATTAATTTTTAAATTAAATTAATAATTTATAAGCTATTATATTATATTGTCACAATCTTATATATTTAATAACGAAAATTTAATTAATTTTTATTTCTCTTGATATACGATTAATATCTGAATATATAATATTGTGAACAGAAACTATGATATCTCTAAGTTGACTTGGTGCATTTTTTCTAATATAATAATTTCTGAAATATGTTTCTTTCATAAATCCTGTGTATATTAAAATTTTAAAAATAATTAAAAGTGTCTATGATATGTCTTTATCAGAGTCCGATCCGTCTCAATCTTTAGGGATCACAAATGGACATGATTTTTCAGTCCCCTCCTCTTTCATAGATTTTATCTTCAAAATATTAAAATATTTTAATATTAAAATATTAAAATATTAAAATATTTTTTTTTTATATTTGTGCAACGATAGTTAATTATTCCTCTTTTACCGGGAACGATCTCTCTCAGGGTCTTTTCGCTCCGATAGACAAAACAGATTCAGATTCGTTCCGAGTTCTCTCATCGCGTGCGACGCGTGGGCGAGCCGCGTGCAATCACGAGGAATCGTTTTGTGTCGACTACCCGGAGAACCGGTACCGGTTCTCAGTCGCTGCGCAAAAAGACAATGGCGTGACCTTAGCGGATATGGTGAGACCAGATTCTAACGTGTCTCGAGGATGACCGGCTCGAAGGTTTTTCCTTCTCCCTTTTTTTCCTCTTTCTGCGGTGTCACTTTGTTTTATTGAGCCAATAGTGTGCGTATTCACTTGTATTTTATTTCTCATTCAGAGGAAAAAATTTATTTTCAAATAACTCAAATCTCTCCTATTCTTCTTCAATTTTATCGTTTCTTCTTTAAATAGCCACAATTGATATATTAATATAATTGAAAGCTCCATTTTCTTTCTCTAACACAAGCCTCAAGTATTTTTATATCAATGTATTGCAAGTGTCAAAAATAAACTTGTAAATTTCCTCAGAATGCTGTAAAAATGCCGTCGTTGCTGGAAGCGCTGGAGCTAAAGTACGGCAGCTCGACAACGGACTGCTCGTTGACGGATGATGAAGCGGAGTCCGGCTCGCCCAAGGCCGCTCTATCAGTGAGCATCTTCATCCCCAAGAAGTCGCCGCGACACACGGTGCCGGCGCTGTTGGTTCTCCAGGACTGCGATATCGAATCGGCGGGCAACGATGCCGAAAAGCTACGTAGCAAGTGCAAGAACGTCGAGGAGCTTGATCTGGCGCAGAACAAACTGTCGCAGTGGACGGAGGTGTTCGGCATCCTGCAACACATGCCCAAGATCAAGTTTGTCAATCTCAGTTTTAACTGTCTCGCGGAGGTGCTGGACGTCAAGCACGGTAACTACGATCTTCTGAGGAATCTCGTGCTGAACGGCACTAGGGTGTCCTGGTCGACGGTGCAGGGACTCGTGCGGCTTCTACGGAACCTGGAGGAGCTCCATTTGTCGTTGAACGAGTACAAAACGGTGGATCTCGATCATCAGAAGCCGGAGAATGTTAACCCGGCGCTGAAGAAGTTGCACTTCACCGGCAATCCGGTAGAAATTTGGAACGAAATTTCCAAGTTGGGGTAAGTTTTCTTTACAATGAAGAGAAAATTATTTATAATATAATTATACTGTACAAAATCCTTTTATCCACATACAAAATACAATTAATATATTAATTATCATTGTTTCAAGATCTCTTAATATTCAAATATAATACAATTGCTTGGTTCGATCTCTTATTGTACATATATATATATTTTTTTTAGATATGTATTTCCAAATCTGAAGAGTCTTGTCCTCGCTGAGTGCCCAATCAGATCGCTCGCTCTGGAGGAAAATCGGAATTTGCCGTCCGAGAACGACCGACGAGCGAAGGAAGAGGATCACGGGCAGGATAATGAGAATATGAATCATTTAGATGCAGATGAGCACACGTCGTCGACGGAGGAAAAGGGAAATAGGATATTCGAGAGCAAGGTCAACTATGATAGATCCGAATCGGAGTCGGAGTCCCACGGAACGACTGTCAGGTCGCCCCACGATCCCTTCAGGATGCTGAGGTTCTTGAACGTAAATGGTACCCTGTTATCGACCTGGGACGAGGTCGAGAGGCTTGCCAGATTCCCCGCGCTCAAATCACTTAGGATTCAAGGATGTCCGCTTTTCGAGGTAAGTGACTTTTTCTCTTCCGACGATCAAAGATTGGCAAGTCTTAAATCACCGCTCGCCGTTTGGGAAACGTTTCGATTGATGCATTTCGATGCCACGTTTCACTCGTCCATTAAAGACCGGATGCGATTTCACCTCTGAAATGCACAATTCACTTCTTCTTCTAGCTTTTCTAAATGAATATTATATACGTAATATAATTACAAATGAAATATCTTCATATGTTGTCTATAAAAAATAAAATTAATTTTTTGAAGGAATAGAAATTAATTCTAACAGGAGATAATTATAATACACGGAATAATATCAGTTTTTAACCATGTGTTAGAACAAAAGGCAAAGTTATGTTCTTTGAAGTAACGCAAAGCAAGTTTATTCCATGAACCATTAGAGCAAATATACGAAATATGATATGGTACGGAAATTATTTGAAGCGTAGGGTTATTTTCACCCTCTCAAAGTGCGTCTCTCAACATGTTTAATCTAAGCTCGACGATAGACAGATTAGAGACACATGTCTAATTTCTGACATCACAAATGCAACAGTTGTTTGTGATTATGTGAAATATGCATGTTCTAGTAAGCTCGAAGAGATCTCTCCGCGTGGATGTAGAGCAATTGAGTCTTGGCACCTGCTCAAATAGGCTTATAGATTAATTTAACGCGAGTTTCAAAAACAAGTTTTTTGAAATAAATTCTATAAACGCATCTTGTGCTTTCTATATGAATTAAGAGATTATACGAAAGATATTCGCTCTTTTGTATTTTATACAACGAAAGAGCCTGGTTGCTTTACATGTCGGAATTAGAATAAAATAGTTTAACATATGACGGTGCCAATTAATACGACACGTAACATGGTAACCTTCAATTCAACCATTGACAACCAGTTTTATTATGGAATGTGGTTTCTATTCTTAAGTTATCGACTATAAGTTATCGTCTATAATTACGATTGCGAATATATTACGAAGGTATAACTATTTCAAATTATTTATAATTGATCTAAAATTCATATCGTTGATAATGTTATCCAAATTTGAATTATTATTTTAAACATATGGATCTTCTTCATTATTCATTATTTTTTTATTTCTGAATGCTTTTTATACTATCATTTTCCTTTCATTAACTTATTATTTCATACTATAAATTTCATTTTCAAAACATAAATAGTGACAGAAAAATTAAGATATTTATATAATATTTATATAATATTTATATAATATTATTTACATAATATTTATATAATATTTATATATTATTTATAATATATATTTATTATAAATATTTATATTTATATTTATATAATATTATTTATATAATTATTAAAAATATAATATATTATATAATATAATATTAATTATATTATATATTAATTATTAAAAATTAAATAATATTACTTATATTATTTCATTTTTTTAAATGCAAATATATATACATCTGGAATTTTTATATTAATTTTTCTTTTTGTTCTAATTAATATGTATAGTGTGTTATATAGCTATATATACAGCAAATATTATATATGTACAGCAAATTTTTTACAAATTGTATGTATTTATATAGCAATCGATCTGTACGAATTTTTATTCATCAATTTTTATTCATTTTATTATTTTTTTATATTTCTTTTTTAATATCAGAGCCCTCGAGAATACACAGAACACGAGAGACGGCAGCTACTAATAGCTCGATTGCCAAACGTCGAGACTTTGAACGGCGGCGGCGTGATATCGTCCCAGGAACGCGAGGATGCCGAGAGGGCCTTTATACGTTATTACATGGATAAACCGGAAGCTGATCGACCTGAAAGGTGAGTCTCGAAATGGTTGTTTTTCCCTCGATAAGCAAGGTGATTGCTCCGAATGAAGCTCTTGTACGTTATAATTCTGGTTTTCCCGCGAGTCGTTGCGATTCTAATTTCGCTCGAGCCTATTAGAGTATTCTCGTTTCACGGCCGCCGCTCTTTCCGCCAGAGACGCCCCAACTTGACCCCCTTCTTCAATTTTCAGATATTCCGAGCTCGTGGCTATTCACGGAAAGTTGGACCCCTTGGTGAACGTGGATCTGACACCGGAGAAAAGGGTCAAGGTCACGTTCACTTACGGAGATCTTGTCGAGGTATTTAATTTCGTGTCAAATTTCGTCACACTTTACATAGACGTGTCGTATTAAAAAGCAAAACTTGCAACTTGGAAATTGATTTAATCTTTTTCATCTAGGAATTGTTCTTAATACAATTAAGTGCGAAGATTGTGTAAATTTGTATTCGCGATACGCATAAAAAATATTCTGCATCAGACACTATATACTTCAGTTACACATGATTCATTCCTTCAGGTACGATCGGTGGATGTATATAGAACAGTATTCGAATTAAAAACCAAATTGGAAAGTATGGTGAAAATTCCTGCCAACAGAATGAGACTCTTTTATGTTGACCAGGTGAGCCATTTCGTCCTAAAATATTAATTAAACGTTTTTAATATTATTTTCGCAGAACGTTTGGTTCCTTGACCGTTCCTTTGAGAAACCCGAAGTCGCGATATAAATCTCCGATATAAGTCCCTTCATTTGATTCTTTTATCCTGGAATCATCGCTTAAAATTTGTAATTTCCTGTGAAAAATATTTTCCGAAATATTAGTAATAAGGTATGAAAATTTTTCAGCGTTCAACCCTATGTAAAATTTTGCCAATTATTAAAAACAACATGTTTATCTTATCACTTACGATAAGATCGCAAATAGATAATTATATTACATAACAATTTTGAAAAATGTGTTCGATATTTTAGGTAATGAAGGCGCAATACGGACCGGAAGAAATGCTGTATCCGAATAAGCAGCTCTATCGATACAACATTAGAAATGGCGACGAGATCATCATCGACAGCAAACTGAATCGATTCGCGTCAACGTCTTCAACTTCTTCCATTCGTTCTTGAAGATCAACACGCGAATCAAGCGGTATTAAAGAAATCTAATAGCTCTTCGAGTTTTTTGATCTCTTACTTATTGCTTCGCGATGCGTTTATTACTAAATTGTAATAATCCTATCGATACAGATCGATAGAGAAATACCGGTTTTCATGATCGCATTTATTAACGTTGCAGATCTGATAACCGAAAACTATTATAATCGGTGAAAGACGATTCAGAAACACTTCTTTGCATGGAGGTATATATGAACTAACAATTTAGAAGAATTGCAAATATTCAATGTTGTATTATATTGCAAATATTTCAGAAATAATAACTGATGCAATCATGAATTGGCGAATTAATATCGAGTGAAATTTTTAAGATACAAAGTATCTCTTTAAAAAAAAAGACATTTTTCCGAAAACTACTATGAATTATCGCGGTCAATACATTTTGATCGCAGCAAAGTCTTCTGACGCTGTTATAGATAATTATTTATCTGTATAAGAAACTCGTTCATCGTCTCGATGTATGAACTTAACCGCTACTAACGAGTCTGGCGCATATAGAAAATAATTGTTTCCAGTGTATACATGTACACTTAGATAAAGTAGATGGTCGTCGATTTGTAAGTTTTCTTTTAATGTAGAATATAATTTTCGTCTGTTGTAGGCGACAAAATGTAATGGGAAAGTAGGCGACAAAATGTAATGGGATTGTACATAGTCAATATTTCAATTTCCAGCCAAATTCGATGTAGCTACAATACGCGAGCTTCAAGGGAGCTTACCTTCTTATTTATCGTTGTTCGATTTAGGGGATCATAGGGACTCGCGCGTATAGGGAAAATATAATTTACGTGGATTATGTGACGTGTTTACATAAATTTTAAGATAAAATGCCAACACGACTGTGACGAGGCGTGTTGCTATTGACGAAAAAAATGAAATATTTTTGTAGGTCAAAGTCACAGTGTTTAGCTTTAAAGAAGTATTCGTTCATAACGAACGCATTTTTTGCTCTTTGTCAAACACCGGGCAATGATAAAAGTGTTTAAACAGCACTGTCGCAGCTGTCGTTTCCGTCGCGCACGCATTTTAAGTACGAAGAATGCGTGCAAATCTTTTATGAAGGTCACTTGATATAAACATGCAAGGGGAATCTTGTGTTTAAGAGTAGTAGAATGCATCGCTGGTTCGCAAGTGTCATCCATCTATATTATCATCTTGATTTTTGAATGATCTCTGTACTTTCTCTCAAGCTGATACATTTATATAAAAACTTTTTGTTTAGCTCTACGCAAATTTGAAAGCACAAACGTCATCAGGTTTCCTCATCCAGTTTAAACGATTTAGAATTAGAATATTGCAATATTGAATTCAATACAACGTGAAGATGAAATCACGCAAAATTTACATAAAGTTAAAACTGCTTATAATTGATAATCTATTCGCAGTATGTACTTAAGTACAGATTAAATACCTTGGAACAATGTATTTTTTTTAATTCCAATGTTGAATTATAATGCAATATGAGATAATGATTGTACATTATTGCTTCGTCAAGGAGTGAACGAACGAAGATCATGTATAATACATGTATAATACTGATCACTATACAACTGAAACTAAAATCGCAAGATGAATTTCCATTGATTTTATAAATGAAAGTTGTATATAATTTTATTCGAATAATTAGAATTCTCGTCATTATCTCGATTTTCAAAAGTATGTTTTTTTCTTTGAACGCTATAATATATCTCGTTGCATTTATCTTATCTCGATTTAGGGCACAAGCGAGCTTGCGAAAAGAGAATTATTAGAACGTTGCGTTGCTTTGTTCTTTGAATCCGCCAGCACCGTGAAAATATTCAGCTACAAGCGTTAGAGAAAGAAAGCGAACAGTGTATCGAGTTTCGGTCTTCTTCACTCATAAGCAACGAAGCTTGAAGAGCCACTTATGCCTGCCTTTACGCGTATTAGTGTAACTCTGATACTTCTAACACTGCCCTGTGAATATTATGAAGTATAATTCGGGACGTGTGACAAGGCTTTGTACATAAAGAGAAACCCTAATCGAATTCTCTTGCAGCGATACAATGCTAATAAAAAAATCGCACAATTTATAATAATAATAATAATCTTTGATCAACGATTAAAGAAATATTCGTATAAAGCAAGTTTTACATATATTATATTATTATATTAGATTTGATACTCTTCTAGTTTAGCAATTCCATCAAGTGAAAAATATTTTGATGTTCGGTAACAAGAAAAAATGTGTATAAACAAAAGTGATTTCGTTCGCGATCAAGAATTCATTAATAAACACGATCGTGAATTTTTTAAGGAATCTTGCTACTCGAGAAATTCGACTAGACGTTTCTCGGAGATGGAAAAAGGGCCGCGAACCAGGAAGACATTAATTGTCGGATTCCAATGCCATTCGCATCTTGCCTTCGCGATACAATTGACACGCACAATTGACATGAATCGTTTTCGCTAACAAGACCCGACAAAGAGCGAAAACGAAAATCAATCACGAAGGAAGAACAAAGGGATTGGTAATGGAATCCCATGCTGCATGTCTAGTCTCGAAAAAAGGAACTCTGCATTATTCTCATTTTATATAATACGATCCTTTTTTTGTGCTGGCGCAAATGTACGTACTAACGAAATAAATCATTTATATGATAAATCATTCTTTAGTAATTTTTTCCTCGCTTTTTTCTCTGATGAATCTAATTAAATGATCAAAATCTGTTTTTAAATACCGCAAGAATGATAATCGAAGAGCGAATTAACATCCATGGTTATAAATCTATAATTTAAATTTATTGTAATATCTGAACATTTTTTTTGGATTTGAACAATTTTTGTAGGTAAAAATTATGCTTATATTATGCACGTATTAATTTAAAATAAAAAAGCAATTTTACATCTAAAAACTCTTAAAAATTGCGATTATTAATTGAAACAATCGAATACACTTGCAAATAAAGCATTCGAATAAAGAAATGGGACGGCGGCAGTTAATCTATAATACACGTGTTTTATTCACAACCGTTATCATAAACGAATCGGATAATAATTTTACACTTATTTAAACCCTACTATCTATCACAATGTATTTTCTGTCTTTACTTCCCTTTCGCGAATGTATAGAAATATATCTGGCTAAATGTGCTAAAGCTACTTAAAATTAATCGCGTCTTGCGTGAGACGCAACGCCACGGACATTTATACATAAAACGTTACAACAATACATATGTACATAGCTATAAGTTAGATTTATAATGGAAAACAACGGAATCAATATTCCTGTTGGATATGTCGTGAAGGCATAAAGCTAGATCTACGTACGATTTGGTCCGATCTTCCGTAAATCCAATTTTCGAAAATATTTAATAATAATTAATATGGCCGAGCTAATCACTATAATCGTAATGGAATTTTTAAGTGAAACTGTAGAAGACATCTGTAATCCAAGGTTAAAAAGACATTGGTAAGTACAATATTATACATATATATAATTATATATACTGGTTCCAATTCGCATAATTGGAAGAGTATATTGTACTATAATATATATAATACTATAATTGTACTCCTAAGAATATATTATATTCTTTTTCTCTCTCTCCCTTTTTCTCTTCAATATCCTTATTAATTATTTATTTTCTTTTTAATTTAGCGAAAATTCTAGCTATGGACTAATATAGTCTTATTTGTACTCTTACTTTTCTAGACAGAATAGAGGAGAGTTATTGTATTAATTTAATAATATAAAGTACATCGATTTTTGTTTATTTATTGCACTATATATCGTTAATGGAAATATTTGAGAGGAATAATTGCGCCACTTGCCGCTTAAGCTTGTGACTTTGCCGATCGGATGCGTCGTAGAAAAATATAAGGACGATGAAGAAGTTATGTAAATCAATGCTTACGCAAATTTTTGATCTACTTTCTTACGTACACAATGGTAACGTTCAAGATAGCTTATCCTCCCTGATACAGCCCATTGAGACTAATTAACGATTCTCGTAAACTTGCGCTGCATTTAGTCGACAAAACTTTTCGCGCAATAACCAGAATACACACGGACTAGTGTAAGTACTATTGCTCGAGCAGAGAGATTTGCTCGTGCGCTTCACCATCGGAAATGCTGAACGTTTCGATTCTCCTGCCAGGATGGGTTATCTTCTTTTGTCATAGTTTCGTATGCTTTACACTGTCCGTCCAGTAATTCTGTATTGTCATCGCTTCCAGCGAATTTAGGAACGAATCATTATCCAGACTGTACATTTCCTCCGAGTTATCCTGCGAAAATAAAAGATATATATTTATTATAGATATATTTTTTAACAGACCCGAAAATTGTATTACTTTTATCTAGTGAAATAAAATTTTTAGAATTTTAGAATTATGACATTATAAATGGATCTCTTTTAAACTTATTTAAGAATATATAACGTGCGTTTTAATAAATTATTTTTACTAGAAACACTAGAAGAATTATCTGTATACTTATATATGATACTAACGCGAATGGTGGAATCGTCGATATAACCGGAACTATCGGGATTACTGCATTTATCACTGTTTAATGTTTGCGGAGGATTCAAGTACTTGCGCCTGAAAAAAGAGCGAAACAAATCAACGCATTACACGCAAATTCAGATGTTTAATGAGCGTAATTAAAAGCACATTAGAAAAGATTTTTACTACCTGTATATAATAAATCCAAGACTACCCATTGTACTGAGTAGTAGCACGGTCGCTAAACAACTGCCCGTTATAGCGGCTATACCCGCGGCGGATGTCCCTGAATTTTGCTGCTCCGCTTTATCGGTATAATCGGAAGATCGATTGTCTCCCTGCATTTGATCCCTCTGGAAGTGTTGCGTGATGAAGGTATCTCTTGCTCTGCTCAGACGAGTGGATTCGCTCACGCCAACTGCACATTTGTTGTTTTTTTTTTCCAATTATGATTTTCAAAATATCTGTTTTTCGTATTCGTTAAATGTTAACTAAAAATACAACAATCTTGCATTTGGTTGGTTTATATCGTGCGACGAATAAAATGATGAATTAGGTTTAAAATAAAAAGTGGAGCAGAATTAGCAAGTATGAGAAAGGAGGCCAATGAAGAGGCGTCGTGAAAATCAATGTGAATTAAAATACAACGCTAATCTTTCTTTCGCGCAACGTCATGGTTGCTAATTGCCCGCGAAATTATTCTCTCATTTACTCGCTTTGTATGTTACAATTCTCCCAAAGAGCTCACCTTCAAGGATAGACGCCGCTGTGGCAAAGTGCTGCGTCTGGGCCACCTCCTCGTCAATCTCGCTCTCGTCTTCGGATCGATTGAACATTGTCCTGATCGCGACGTTACTGGTAGCACCGGCCGCGGATAAGGACATTAAGGGAGAAGATCTCGTCCTGTTTAGCGACAGGTCGATCTTGGTCATCTCCTCTTGCAGAGGTAACACGGTGAGATCTTCGACCTCGTCGAAACTGACGTTTCTGGCGGCGCCGCTCGACTGATTGTACCTCTCCTCGTGGAGAGGCTTGGATCTACCTGACGACTTGCTCGTCGTTAGAATCCACGTGATCTTACTATCCTTCTTCGTGGTCGGGTTCCTGATCCTCTCGATGATGTGCTGCGCCGGTGTCGTTACACCAAGCGGCAAAACGCCGGAGATGTTCCCGCGGAAACTCGACTCGTCGATGTCCTCGTGACCAGTCGTCCCGGGACCGGTACTTCCACGCGATTCCAATAACGACGAAGCGACGGTGGTGACGGGTTGCCTGTCGGCCACCACGGCCGTATTCGTCTGCGGATAAAAACCAATGGCCTTGGCGATGCGAAAACTCGGTCTGGGTGACTTCGATGAGCGATAGATATGTTCCGTCTCGATCGATGGGGATGTCGTTCTCGAGGATGACTGAGACTGCTGATTAATGGGATCTGACGTGCTGGAGGGCAAGGGACTTCCGAGAATAACTGTCATCAAAGGAAAATTATGATATTTCGAATAGAAATTATCGTGCTATCTATGAAATTTTGCGAGTCTAAATTGGATTCTAAATTATAGAGAATGCTGGGAAATTGTAACAATTTCACCTATGAAACTTTAAAAGTGAAATATAATTAATCATAATTAAATCTTAATAATAATAATTGAAATTACATGAATCATATGATTACATAAAATGATATATAATTAAAACAAAAGACATTCTTTTATCTTTCATTATATTCTTTTTAAAAGTTAATTAGGAAAATAATTAATAAAAAAACAGGATTGCTTGCATTTTAATAAGTTTATTATGTTCGACAAAAAAACCTTATACGATGACTCACCAAGAAATTGCGCGGTAACCCAAAACCAGTGCATCCACCAATGTAGCGTCATCGCGTCATCTGGATGTATCTGGAAACACAAATGCATCTTTATATAAATCAACAAACGCGAGAATGATCGATCATCACGTCATATAATTAATTCAAGTATAGATATCAAATGATATTTAGACTCGAACGAACGAACGAATGGTTAATGTTGGTCTCTTCATTAAAGAGAGGGATAAAACTACAGTGAGTAATCTGGCAATCAGTATTGCTCATGACGAGATCTATGAGTCATTGCGACGAGAGGAATTTTAAGACTCCTGATTCTAGGTATATAACGATTGCGAAATGATGAATGACTCGATAAAATCATAAAAAATTCCCGATAAGATATCGAATTTATAAAACTACTAGAATGAAAACAAGCGATTTATTTCCTTATGGCATATATTTAATAGTTTTAATAGATTTATTTAATAGTTATAATTAAAAAATCCTAAATTTAAAAAAAGAAATGTATTTCGAAATATAAAAAAATTTGGGGTAAAATAATAATATTAAATTAACCTACATAAAAAGTTTGATTAAACTAAATCGTAAGATAAATTATATTTTTTAAATGAACATTATATATGCAATGATGACCCATTTATCGAAATTAATTTGAATAAATTAAATGCTAGAAGTTACAGAAAATATTCAACCTAAACTTTTATTGTAAAATATTGAATATTTTATAAATTAATTGTCACACAATGTTTGGCTATCAATTTTCTTGGCATATTGTTAAGGCACGTGATTGTCTTGTCATACAAGCAGTGCGACTCGAATGAGGAGATACTATTGTAAATATAATTGCAAAGCGCTTTGTACATTGCAGAATTCTTTTTCAAAACACAATCACGACAAGAGAATAATTCGCTATGATCATTATAATTAACGATTAATCAATTTTCGATAAACGATGTACCCGTTTATTACATTAATAAACTTTTATTAAAGTGCGTTTTTCTTTATTCAATTTATACATTTATTATTGCAACGAATAAAGTCGCGAGAGAGATAAAAATTGATATAAATTATTTTATTGATTTTTACGAATAATAATTATTTTTCTAATAATGCGTGAAATCAAATACTTTGACATATTAAATTTTTCACTCATCAAATTTAATTTTTTACTCGAATTGAAATCGTGTAGTAAGATTGCAGGATGATTAATTAACGAAAAATCCCAGAGATAAGTCGCTATGATTATTACAATTAATTAATTAATGACTTTCAATAATCGATAAGTGATTATATCGCGATAGCTTTTTAACGCATATGATTTATTTCCCAAGTAAAAATTTATTATTTCAAGATTCAAAAAATAAAAGCTACAGAAATAGAAATTATAAATTAATAACTGTTTTACTAAAATCCTTATCGAAATAATTATAGATAATAATTATTTTTCTAAATATAATTCAACTAGAACGAAATATATTTTACGTAGTAGTTAAATATATTTTATTTAGTATTTTATCTAAATATATTTTATCTTTAAGGTTTGAATTTTTCGTTTATTTAAATGTGTATATGTGTGTGTTTCAACGATCATTTTCTTATGATAAAATAATGTAAAATATTGTTTATCTCGAGAATTATTCCATCGAAATATATCATGTTAATGAACAACAGATCTAATTATATTATATTCTCGAATATTATAATTTGCACGCGAATATTTATTTTTAATTTTCTCTTTTATATTTATCAATTATGTTAAAATCGGAAATATATAATCTCTCACTATCACATAAATAAATTATATATTATATTACACACACACATACTACAAAATTATATAATATAATCCTTCCAATATGTTCATCTTGATGATAGAAAAGTTTAATAGTTTAGTATTAAGAAGATTTAGCTTGAAGCTAAATACCTAATGCTTTTACAGTATTGGATATTAATTGGATAATAATTGTAGAGAGCATTTTCAATATATTGAGTGCACGTCACACTGAAAAAAAATTGGTTGAATATTACCTAAAAAATATTCTGTTACAGTAACTGTACATTGTTGTACTGAACTTTCTGTTTTGATTATTTGAATAAGCTTTGTTTACATCAACAAATTATTTCGGAATACTTTAGTTATTTATTTGAACGTATTGGACAATATATTTAGTTGGACAAAACAAATTTTGCCTTTTTCAACCAAGTTTTTTTTTCAGTTTAGTATATCGATTTTTACTGTTTTTTAGTGTCGTGAATAATTATCTTTATATGATATTTCGATCTTTGCTATATAAAATAATAAGATTAAATAAAATAAAATTGTTTTAAATTTTGCTAAATTTTTTTATACATTGTATTACAAAATTATATTATAAAAAAATTGTAATTAAAATATAATAAAATATATAATATATAAAAATATATAATAAAATTAAAATATAAGAAAATATAATGAAATTAAATTATGACTTCAAATAATTTGCTTTAAATCAGTAAAATTTGTCCGATAAGGGCAAAGTGAGATCTAATTTGCGTCTCGTCTTATGCACCATATGGTGTCACTATATCGTGTTCTCATATGTAAAATAGAGAGCTCAGACACTTTACGGCCTCCTTTCTTACATTTTTCTTACATTTAGAAGATACATGTGTGCTTCGAGACAAGAGTCTGGGAGAATACGATTCGCGTCGATTCCATCCATCGATTTCCGCTCTCTTTCCGCTTCGGGTGTACAACTCTTGATCGAATCCAAATGTGATCTTCACGCGAGACGATATATTGCCTCGCAATTGCGGAATTCGGGAGAGCCGTTTAAAATGTCACGGATCCAAGTGCGGGAATGCCACGTAAAGTGCATAATAAACTGCATGAACTTTTCGCGAGTACATGTGAATCAACGATCCTAACAACCTGAGAGGAGGAGGAGCATTGGGCACCAAAATGAATATTTATTATTAGTTGTTATATGAATCGCATATGCATTAATTCGGCCAATGCAGCTACTTGTACGCAATCTTAAGTGCTTATATGACTAGCATCTATAGTATTAAAAACGAGCCTGACGGCGTGTCCGGTCTGATAAACTCGAAACACGTCTGTAATTGCATGCAAAGTGATTGCGGTAAAAATATAGTATAAGTAATTAAAGGAAAAAATCGTAAGTAGACTCGAGTTCCTGATTAAATTGTAGTATCTTTTTACCCTAATTATATCTTTTTAAAATGGAGATTGTATATAATGGAAATTCTTTGAGAATGAAATTCTCTTCTTCTTGAAATATTAAAATTATTTTTTGTTGGAAGAGCTATATTATAAAATCCTTTGGCAAATTAAAATTTATATTGTATTATTTGTAAAAAAATTTTTACAAATGCAATATAAATTTTCTCAATACAGAAAAATATTATCAAATGTAATATTTATAAGAATTTATTTATAAAATATTAATGATCTGCGGTAATTTTAAATTAAAGATGCAACATTTGTGTGTCTATTTGTGCATCGAGGCCTCGTGCGGCGCAAAATGTTGCGGACAGAAGCGACACGTTGAACAACAATATACAGTGCGACGGCCATGCTCTGTTGACTGCAACCAGTTGCAACTCACGACGTGACGCGAATTGTATTTCATAGCATTACTTAAGGATCGATCGTCGTGACTTTTCAATTTTATTGCCCGACGAAAGAGAGATTTGTTCAATAGAAGTCGCAAGCAAAAATTGTATTCTATCAAAATAAATATAGATAGAAAATTCACTTCAGAAAATACATAGAAAATCCACCTAAAATTGATCTTTAAAAGATATTCTTATTTATTATTTATACTTCAATATTATTTATATGTGCACTTGAATGTTTCAAACCTTTTAATTTTTAACATTAGACATAAGTCTGTAATTATGACTTTAAACTTTCGAAAGAACAATTGTACGTGTGTCTAGAGAAAGTTAAAAAGTTGGAAACAATTCTTATGAACATAATTGTTAACGTCGTGTATAAATTATTGCTATTCTTCTTTGTACGTCAGATGCTGTTTTAAATGCAAAAGGTTTTCAAGCCAAAACACACGCTGCAGGCATTCTGTTTTCATGCATTTTCATTTCTTTCGCATACGCAATGATAAGATAAATGGATTCAGTTTATACAAATTCTATCTTCCAATATGATATTCATGTATCTTATCACTTTCGTCCACATTTCAATAAATGTAAAATAAAATATGTATCTTATTTCACATTTTATCTTAAGAAATTTCAAAAATCTCTCCTTCCCTCTCTCTTAAAATTAATACAAAGAAGAGAAAATTATTCCAAAGAGAAAATTATTCTAAATAAACTAATTTATAGATAAATATAAATGAGAATGATTGCGATGTCTAGATTAAAAAACAATTAAATCTCTTTTTTTAATTTTTTACGATTTCGATATAAATACCTTATTAATAGAAGTCGCGAATTTCTCAAACTTAGAAAAAATAAATTTAGTTATTTTAGAAATTAGACATCTCAATTACCTTTTTATAAATGTGACAAATATAAAAATAAATAAAAATATTATAAAACAAATTCTTAATTTAAAAATTTCAGATAATTTCCGTGCGAATATTCTAGCATTAAAAATGTTTGCCGCGGATATCTTACTGTCTAGAGGCTACGCAAACGCGAGCCTTCTTTGACCAAAGTGATTACAAAATTAAGGAGCATGCGAGACACATGTGTACAGTTAGTCAAGCCGGTCATGCTCCTCCGAGCATATATAACCAGTCGCACCTTTGCGCGGATACGTCGCTCGGTGATAGAACCGGAAGAAGAGCAAAGAGCCTTGAAGACCGTCGCATTTTTTCCCACTAATTCAGGCTTAATAAAGACACCGGAACAAAAGCCGCTCCTCTTTTCTATGCGACAAAAGATTCACCTCGTTGACAATGCACCCTTCGCACACATCGGTGTGACTTCATTCATGGACCGGAAACGCTCGCGATCTCGCATATCGTAACGCGTCCGGAATGAAGCTCAGGGACGTGGCTAGATAAATTTTACAACGTTTTCAAAAAGTGGGAGAATAAAGGAAACTTTTTAAAGTATAAAGACTTTAAAAAAATTATATGAATTAAAATTACTTGCATAAAACTTTTAAAATTGTTTCAAAATACTTATCTAATTTTCCTTTTTTTTTAAATCAAAGTTCGATATTTGCATAACGTTAAATATGATTTTGAGATGGAGTTTGTGTTTCGAAATCATTTTGACATGTGGAAATGATATATTCTTCGATTTCTCATATATCTCGCAAAAGCATGATTTCCTTTACAAATTGGCGATAATCGCAACGCGAAGTGATGATGCTGTTATGGGCCGCTGATCTTTATAAATAAGACACGTTCGGTTTACGCTGATGCCTCGATAAATTTACGCGGATTAAGGAGGAATTGAACGGATCAGCTACGTTAAAAGGTTAATAAATTTAATACATTTCAAGATTCATTTCAAGATTCAGAATTTGACATTGCATAAAGCCCTTTCAGTCTTTTAAAACATAAATTAATAATTAAATTATAAAATAAAAATTTGCTTCGTAGAATTAAAAATATAATTTCATGTCTCTCAAAATTGTAAATATCTAATATCAAACTAACGTTTTTAATGATTATACATACATGAAAATTTTGCAGTGCGATTGAAATACATATTAAAATAAAAATTTCAATTAAAGTAATAATTAAAATTAAAATAATAATTAAAATTAAAATTAAAATTTCAATTAAAATAATAATTTCAATTAAAATAATTTTACAGGGCAAATCTTTACTTTAATTCGCATAAATTAATTATTAGTTTTAAAAGACTAACAGTATTTTGCACAATGTCAAATTTATGAATCTCAAAATATATTAGAATAATTTTTGACGTAGCTGATTCGTTCAACTTCTTCTTAAAATTTGATTTAATTAACACATTTACGCGATTCTAGCGGCATTACGCCGTGTTCCATTTCGTTTCGAGATTAAAAAAGATAAACGTGAATAAGCAGCATTATACTATTCTCGGGTCGCTGGTGTATCTACTTGTTAATTCGTTATATACGAAACGAATTAGAACACGTAAGCACAACATTTACGCTTCGTAAATACGATCCCGCAAATGATCGCCGCAAAGTATGAAATTGCGCGTCAAGTACAAGCGAATAAAAAAATGCATTGCACATGATGCAACTTCCGCGTGTTAAACCTCGTCCTACTTCGTTTTTAGGGCGAGAAGAAAGAAAATAGGATGCAAAATGCGCCCAATTATAAATGTGCCGTTAACGTACTTATAATTGTTGCTTGTATTAACGGTGATAATTGCGTCTAAATGTCCGACGTTGTGAGACTAAGGTCAAGATCGATAGAAACTCCATTTCAAGAGAGATAATTACATATGAATAACTGCTTTCTCAAATCAGGAAATATATACATAATTATGCTGCATATATATTCGAGAGAAAGTATCAAGCTAAATTTTGTATTACATCAAAACAAATTTATTACAATAAATATTTTTAAAAAAATCTTTCCTATAGATTATATATATAAATTATATTGACGTATATATTAGAAGATTAAATCATCTCGTTATTTTCATTATCGAAATTCGAATTTAATCAGAAAAAGTACGAATTCTAAAAATCTCATCATTTTTCAAAGCACTTATAACAAAGTATTTTGACAGAATTTGAATTATTTATGATATTATAATATTATAAGAGTTCAGAAACTCAATTCAAAAAAAATATTTAAAATGCAATTGACATAAATATAAGACTGCAAACTGCGGAGTGAATTCACGAAAAAGTCGTTCATTTTATATTTATTTTACGTTTCGTTCCATTTGATTTTCAGACCAAAGAGATAATTGATTTAATAAATTTACTTGTATTTTTTGCATACTACTTTATATATTCTTTGTGAAAGCTCGTAAAAAAAAATTGATCGTTTCGCGGTTCACGCAACAACGTATAATTCGAGTTCAACAACCGCCTCATATAAAGTTCTCTGAAGCGGATACGCGTTTAATATACGTAAATTAGCGACACAATTCGATAGAATTTCCAACTTTTCTATCGTTTTCTAGCATTATTCAAGACTGCGATCTTTCATGCGGCCATCATTTTCTGCAGCTCTACAAGGATCGTTACCAAGTTTATTTCTCACGTCGCTGAGAAATTACAATGTAATTTATTGTCTATGATGATATCATACCATCGAATTACAGTGTCGAGTCACGTAATCGTGATCAACTTGTAAAATTGCAACCTTTTCGCATAAACCTTGACTTTGTCATCGTCGCATATAAAGTGTGTGTATTTAAGAGAGATATAACATCTTTAATGTCACTTTGACAATTATGTGTAATTAAATTCTTAAAATAAAATTAATCTTATCAAAATGATATTAAAAAATTATTTTTCTTATAAAACTTATTTTTTTTATAAAATTTGGTATGACACGAAAGTTTCACGTCCGTTGTTTTCCATCTTCAAATCTGTAAAACATTTGATAAAAAGCAGAAGTGTGCGACAGGATACAATCGCTGAAGCATGACGGAAATGCGTATTTTGCCTCTTGATCATACAATCTCCGGAAAGACCGCGATAAAAACAGCATTAAGTGGAAACTGATTTCTTTGACTCACTTGATTCACTTTCCATGTTTACCTCAACCTGAAGGTTAACCTGAGTTGAATTTAATGATATTAGAATTCAGTTACATTAAAGAGGAGTATTTACAAACAGGATATTTTTCAGAAAGAATCAATATTTTCGAAAAGAATTAATAAATTCTAAAATTTAAATAATATAATTAAATTAATTAATTAATTAATTCTAAAATTTAAACAATATTATTAAATTAATAAATTAATTCATTTAGAATTAATAAATAAATTCTAATATTTCATTTCAGATTAAATTAAAACTTAAATAAAATTTAAATTTAAATTTAAATAAAATAAAAAAAACTTTTGATTGAAAAGCCGTATGATTTTTGTCATTTTTACACAATTTCCAACTACACTACTATAGTTGATTTCTCTTTTATTAAATATAATATTATTTGAAAATATGAACAATACATATGCGAAAGAGATACTTTACGCAAGACATCTCTTCTTATTACAACGCAGCGAACCGAGAAAAAAAATATACTACGCTTCTTGCGCAATCATAACTCATCAGACCGCAAAGATTGGCGAGTTACATTTTGTCAAGCAAAATGATATCGAGAAGAGAAATATGGCTGAATCGATCGGATTAGAGAAGTGCTACTAACGAGGACAGCAAAGTGAATCGCAATTTGTCGCCGCGTACCTAGTGCAAAAGCAAATTATCGAGAAGACTGTGCGAAGCAAAAAGGCCATGAACTGATTACTCGGCCTTCGTTTTCAGTCACTATTTAATAAAGCGAGCTGCGAAGGAATTTCAGCGGCCGATGATAGCTTCTCCTAATCTCTCATCATTTATTATACTTTGTTTTTCAGTCATTGCTCGCTTGTCTTTATTAGAAGAGAGAATTTAATTGATTTTTCCTTTCTCTTGGTATTTAAAATTGTTTTTTTTTTATAAATTGTGTTCACTAGTTGTTCCAATTAAAAAAGCCAAGCATAGCATGCATGTCCGATAACGATTTTTCATTTTTTACATTTATATTTTCTCATTGGATGGTATTTCTCTGCTGCAGCTGCGCGAAAAACTTTTTATCACCATCTTTTTTTGTCGGTGCACGTCGCTAGAGCGATAAAGAACAAGCATGTTATATATTATGTATGATGCGACCGTTTATAATATTTACAATGTGTAATTTATAAGGCACAGCAAATATAGAAAAAAAATATTATGAAGATATATAAGTAAATGGTTGAATTGATTCAACTTGATTATTTATACACAACTGGTTAATTAATTTTAAATAATAATTTAAATAATTCATTTTAAATAATTAATTAAATAATTGAGGAGATTGCCTTCAATCTTCTTGTATTTATTTGTACACAGATTTAATCACACAATTCAATTAAATGATATCCTCTTCAGGAGCGTTAATTTTAAATTAAATGAGGCTCCAAAAAGGACGTCTAAATTTAAAATTCAATCAAAAGAAAAATAATTGCATAATGCTATGCACTTGAACAAAAAACGAAAAATCACGCATTAAAGGAATGTCAATCTTTGGAAGTAAATTCAAAAGCAGCAGCCGCTGTGCAGCTCGATCAAGAACTCGATCATCTTCGATATCATATTCGCGATATAAACTTTCGCACATACACGCATACTTTGATCGCAATCTGATTTCCTCCGGAGAAGTTTCACCGTATTTCGGAATAACACGGTCCCAATTGTAGAACATCCGACGTGAAATCGCTCTTTTTTGTCCAATTAATCTTACATAAAAGTATATCGCGCGTGAGAACCTCAGCAGTTAAATAAGCGAAAACGCGATTTAAAGTCCATTAGGAAATGTATTAAAACCATGTCACTAAAGTAAATAGCACGTTAAGACTCTTAAAAGTCTGCAAATTTTTCAAAGAAATATTTAACCAAAGAGAAGGAAAAAAATTAAACGCGATTATAATTTCATGCTTGTCAATGATAGTTATGCAAACCTTTCATAGACTGCTTTATAACATTTGACAAGAAAGTTGACAGATGTTAATTAATTATAATTATTAAAATGATAAGATAATTTATAATTGGATTAATAAATAGATGCATAATAAATGTTACATTTAAATACACAAATGTTGAAAATATCCATTAGTCCTGAATTTTATATGACAAAAAAATTCTCTACGAATATTTCTTTATCAATATAATATATAATATATTTATATTGATAATTATATATTACACGGTATATAAGCGCGAATATTCTTTTTTCAAATTAAATATTGTTATAATTTGCGATTTTTTATCGAACACCGCTTTTAGATATGGTTAATCAAATCTATTAAATGTAGATTTACTATTCCTCACAACTTTCGCAATCGTAAGTGAAGTAAATCGCACGTAAAGTAAAAGCGTGAGACAGAGGTGTAAAATTCGCGATTCTAAATCCAGAAAACTGCTAAATCAAGTGACAATTTGTATCTGAAAAATTAGCAAATAGATTATGATATATTACTAACTATCATAAATGTTATTTTTTCATTACTCAATCCATTATATGTGAAAAATATAGCGGAAGATTGTTGATTGTTGAACAACAGATATCATTTAATCGCAATTTAATTAAATAAAAACATTATTTATTCATATCTATTAAAAATTCAACCTTGTGCGTCAAAATTCCATAGAGATTTGTGATCGTTGTATGTCACGCAACTTGCTTATTATTATAATTTGCCAAGAAATTGTCAGTATAACAATCGAGGAATATTACGATGAAAATCTTTCCGGACGCAAGAGGTTTCCATCGTACACGAGGTAGATTTTCAGACAGTCTGACCTATTCTTCTTCGTAACAGAATTTCTTTCATCCAGCAAACATTCTTCTTAAAGCCCCTATTGTCTTCCACAGGCACTTTTTTGCTGTTGCAGTTCCTTGAGAGCGTCAGACAATCGGTGTCGCTCTCTTTGTATTTCTATCCTCGCAAAAAAAATACGAGAAAAATAATATTTCATCGATGTGCGTCTCATCTCGTCTTTTGACACTCGATTGACACTTTCACTTCGACAACAATATCGATATTTCCGTCCAATATTGCAAAAAGTGTTAACGCTTTTGGAAAATCTATTTTAAGAACGGCAGATTTTTCTTTTTCATCCTGGCTATTTTTAAAAATATCTATCACGATTATCGTATGTTTTAAAAGATATATTTAAAATTTATGGCATTTTAAATCTATTTTAAAGTGTTTTACATTCACGTTTTTTCTTTAAGTTTATGATAATTATATATTCAAGAGAAAAGCTTTATATAAAAATTACAAACGTGGACGATAATAGAGAATGAGTAGGACGAATCAATTTTAATAATACTGTTTGTGAAATTTATTAAGGATCTTATACATCGGAGATGCTTCTGCGGTAGATTAAACTCGGATTACACCCGTGAAAGAAAGAAAGATAAAATCTCTTCATTTATGATCGAAAGTTCTCGGATGAGTTCATCCGATAGCAATTACATTCGATTCCGTGAAAGAGAAACTCAGAAATCTACGCTAATTTCATGCAACATATATGTATATATGATTCTCCTTTTTCCCTCTAAATATTAATTTCATCAACTTTTCACGGCGAAATTGCGTGAATAATATCGATGCGCAATTACATTTGTACATAATTGTAATATACGTGGGCTGCTAATCTAATCTAATCTAATCGATCGCTCAGCCTATAAATTGATTTAGAGGATTACTAGCTACTAGCTCATATTCCAGCGAATGTACAATTAATTACACTGGCTTAATTGGTACTAAGTGCGGAATGAGCTAGCGAAGTATTATAACACGCATCATTCCCTTTGACATGCTTCCATATCGATTATGTCGCTTTTATATGGTAAATGCATCCTAGTTGATGTATTAATAGAAGCCTCTATCTTTATTTTACTCGGCCTATAATTTACATTAATGATCACACGTACATTAAATGGAAATATCATGTTCAGTATTTCAATCACAAAATGTTGAAATGATGAACTGTAGTTTCTCTCTAAATTTTCGTTAAATATCTCGTTCAGTTTGACCATATTGTTTTATAAAAGCGTACTGTAATTTACGATATATTTATTTCGGCTTATTCAGATATGATAATAGATGGTATGCTAATAGATGGACGCTTAATAGATGCGAATAAAATGCGATAAAAACGTATTTTATATAGATATCTTGTCGCCTAGGGAGTATGAAAAGCAATTCCGATGTCAATCTATTACAAATGTGGTTCTTATCGCGGAAACACTGTCCATATGTACGCTGTTTGAACCTCATTGTACATGCTTATTAAAAGTCAAAGACATTTAAAAAAATAATTGAATGTGTTTCAGATCATAACAATTTAAAAATATGTAAATAAATAACATGATAATTATGAAACGAGCGATAAGAGCCTAAAAACGCGGATGGTATTGCGTAAATTTTTTTTTTTTTTTTTTTTCTTCAAACATTAATTGTTCGCGAAAAAATTTTTTTAAGACGTGCACAAGACATTTATACATACATTTTGCTTGGTGTATATGCCAAGTTATAGATTCTCTTGGTTTGAAACTTCTATAACACCCTCTTTACCCCCCTGAAGAGATGTAGACAGGAAAAATATCGGGGCGAAGTCGCTGAATCGGAGATCGAAACTGAGTTTTTCGCTTGCCGGGCGACTGCTCTTACCACTGAGCTATTCAGCCCCACACCGACACTTCTCCTGTCCGTTTTTATTAATCTATGGAAATAATGAGAACACGATCTTTTTAGTTCAGCGTGTAGTTCTAAATAAATTGATAAAGAATATGGCTCTATGTATTTAAACAACATGAGAGGTAAGAGCAGTCGCCCGGCAAGCGAAAGACTCGGGTTCGATTCCCGATTCAACAACTTCGCTCCGATATTTTTCCTGTCTACATCTCTTCAGGGGAGTAATGAGGGTGTTATAGAAGTCTCAAACCAAGAGAATCTATAACTTGGCATATACACCAAGTAAAATGTATGTATAAATGTCTTGTGCACGTCTTAAAAAAATTTTTTCGCGAACAATGTTTAAAAAAAAAAAAAAAAAAAAAAAAATTACGCAATACCATCCGCGTTTTTAGGCTCTTATCGCTCGTTTCATAATTATTAGGTTGTTTAAATACATAGAGCCGTATTCTTTATCAATTTATTTATGTAAATAAATGTTTTTTTCGTCTGTAAATATTCAAACAAAAAATTCAACAAGTATGTTAATTAAAAAGATATTTAAGAAAAGCTATGTTAAATAATTTTTAATTCTTTTGATTAGAATTTAACATATAATAATTTATATTATTTAAAATATCTTTTTAATTAACATATTTGTTGAATTTTTTGTTTGAATAGACGAAAAAAACATTTATTCACATTAAAAAGCTAAATAAAAATTAAATAATATATCAATTCTCTTGATTAGAACAATGAATATCTAGCTAGTATACGTGAACATTTTATTCGTTAATGACGATACAGTTCGTGTGCAATAGAAAATCGTCGCATTACTAAGTTAGCATTACTTAACGGACGTTTAAACATGACATTATAACTGACGCATCAGTTTTATGTAGCTCGTCATTTCGACACGCGATCGAAGAAGCAGGAACAGTTTCGTTAGACTCGCGTAGAGAAACTGCAAAATGTTGAGTATATATATATATAATTTACTGCACTGCGAATTTCTACCTTCACGGGAGATAATAAGTTATAATGCGTGTATGCATTATTCTTGAAAAACAGAGGGAGAAAGAGCGCGAAAGCTTGTGCTGCGGCTGCACCAAGTCACGCATGCGTTGTTGCAAAACTAGCGAAAGTAAAGATTCACTTTCGCAGCCATTTATTGTAAGCCCGCGTGGCATACGATTTAATTATAAATATGCAAAAAGAATGCGTCAACGACATCGAAGGTGACACGTCGAAATAGATACCTCTTCAAGATTCTTGCACCGTTTCGATTCAATCCCCTCCCTGACGTGCACTTTAATCAGTTTAATGAAAACACTTTTCGGAGCAAATTATCGATGAAAAGTTTGTGTACAATAATTTCCAGCAACAAATAGCAATATTGCATAACTTCATTAATTAATGGCTACGATGCAGCTTTTAAAGTAATTTCTGCAGTATATTCTAGTGCAAAATAGTTCGAGATAATTTAAAATAAAGTAAGAAAATGTGATATATTCGAATCGTTTTGAATAATTATAACTAGATGCAACGATACGCAATTATAGTCAATATTATTTCACTCCTCTTCTTCGTGTTTTATTTTTAAACTGACTTTAGATGATCTAATTCCCTGCAAAATTTGAGAAAAAAATTCAATTTATAATTTTACAGATGCGATACATATTTTAATGTATGCGTGAATATTTTGATGTATATTTTGTATAAGCGTGAATTTTATTTTTATATGAATTTTATTTATTTTTACTTCTTCAATTTTCTGTACAAAATTATAAATAGAATTCTATCTCGAATTTTATCGTAAATTATAAATTGTCCAAAAATAATGAACTTTATAACAATTATAACAATTATTAACTTTATATCGCACTCTTATATTGCGTTCTCGAATTCGTTTCTTTATCAATGATAAAATAACAGATTTTAACAGGTAAAGAGATATAAAAGATACTTTTGAATTCCGTTGCAAATCTCTTTACAAAAGTGCGATTTATCTAATAAAGCTGAAAAAAAAACCTACGTTGAATCTGTAAAAGGACACGAGAAAGGCAAGGTATTCGCGCATGCGTATCTCTGGTCACACGGATGGTCACGTGCACGAAGGTGCGAAGGTTTATTAAGTGGCATCATGCCACTGTGAAGACCCGCTGTCGCAATTAGTGAGACTCTCTGCGACATGTACTACATACGTCACTTCGCGTTTCAAAGAGAAAAAATTGCAGTTTCCCGCTGCAGCAGCGTCATCGCGTCTCATGCATATGCAGCAATTTGCTTCGTCAAATAATATAATTAAGTACGATCGATAAGAAGCGAAAACTTGAAGTCATTTTATCATAAATAACATTATTACAAGAAGGAAATAAAAGGATGAATGGAGAAGTTATGATTGCTTTTTTGGCAAAAATTTTATTTGATTTTATCGATAAATTATAATTAACTATATATAATTATTTATACGTCATTTATATTTTTATACAATTTTATATATTTTTATATATAATTTTCTTCTAAGAAATTATTAATTATTGAGTGTTAAAGCCGGGTTTTTCAAAACGTTGAAACTACTGTAAAGTTTTTTTATGTTGATATAAATGGATAAAATTGGTTACAATTGTTGTGAAAAACATCAAAAGAGTAGGTCTACGAAAATTATGTGACAGTTGTTGCTTATTTGAAAAGGATTGAATTTTGTGCGCGAAAATTACATTTTAGTTTATTTTTATTCGTACAATGACATTTTTATTTCATTCCCAGATATTGTTATATTTTCAAAACATATTATTTTAGCATTATACAAAATAATATTTAAATTTTCCTTAACAAAAAGAAAACAATTCATTCCTGTGCGAGCTTCAAACGAATTTGCTTTTAAATTTAAATTTCATCTCTATTGCCTTTTACATATTTGTTTCTTATAAAATGTAATCAAAATTAAATATTCCTGTATTAGAATTTATGAGATATTTATATTTTGAAATACTAATCGCGCAACCTAGAATTATTATTTTTACACGTCGAGAGAGATGTCCTTAAAATACCTTAATGAAAAAATGGGACAAGAATCGTGCAGTAAATGAAATAATTCGCGACAGTCAGAAAATTGTTCCTGACCGATTTGATTTTTATCTGCACGCACCTATGCGTGCAGATAAAAATCAAATCGGTCAGGTTTGAATAGATGAAAGACAGAGATAGATGGAGGGATTCACCTATTTAATAGGATTACTAGCTAAATCTCTAGGTCACGTGGCATCACGAAGCTCGTGATGGGTATCTTTTAATCAACAGTGTGATCTATAGAACGCACAGGTGTTTTCATCAACGAACATCGCTGATGCATCACGCATGTTCCAACATGTAGAATATTATGTAACTTACTGTTAGATAAAGCCTTTACGTTGATATTTCGAAAAGATGTGCTATGAGAAAGAGAATGGCTGATTGTTTCACTCTTCATTGCGCGGGAAGAAAAGCCGCGATAATCGAAAGGAACCGAGGGAGAGAGAGGAATTTCCTCTTCCTTTGAACGCGTCCATCCGACGATAACACTTTGCGGAAAAGAAACCCCGCTTGTCGGCGAGTCTAGATAACATCGCCGGATCTTGTGTAAAATGCCTGCACGAAAATCCCGAATATTAATTTTACGAAAACTCTTACATAATATAGAATTTTTTCATATTTTTTTTCGTTCAGATATTACATTTCGACTCGTTTTATTTGTCCACAACAATAGATTTTACGGGTTCCTCGATGATGGCGAGAAAATATCTCACGAAATTTCTTTACGTACATTTTCTACTTTGTATAGGAAAAAATTATTTTACGCAATGCAATCGGCAAATTCACGTAAGAAAATGAGCCGACGAGAACTGGGAAGAGAATCCTTTCACTTATTCTATCTTTTGTGGAAACAATCATAGGTTCTTCAATTGAAGATCGGTACAATTCTAAAACGACATGGTCCACGGTCCATTCTTCGCACATGCAAACAGATGTTACAAAAATAAAATGCAAACTTCATTCTAGTCGTTTCGCACGACGCTCAAAGGAAATAGGGACTTCCTGTGCGGAAATTCACGACCCTCGGCGGAAGCCTGAGGGAGAACGCGGGTGAAGTTAGAGGAACAGCTGAGTGAACAATTACGGCACACGAATATTACAATCTTAAGCAGCGTTCCATAAAATACGAAATAAGATCAAATTTTCGACAGTGATTCAAAAATTACCTCACAATAGAAAAAATTTTTATATTTAAATTGTAATTTTAATTTTTAAATTATAATTTTATAATTTCAGAGTTTATTGAATTAAATAATTAATTTCTATAAAGTTTTGGATGCTTTTTACATATAATATCATGTATTGTAACTTCCTAAAGTGTGAAAGTATTCATATATTATTTAAATAATTCAGATTGAGATTAATACAGAAAGATAAATTTAATATAAATTTAACGAAAACATCAAAGAAAGTTGCATATCAAATATGGAGAAAGCACATAGATAAAATGATATAATTATAACTTGAGGCATTTCTCTCAATATCGTATAATTAAAAATATATATAGTCGAAAACTAATAGAGGATTTATTTTGGAAAGAAATTTTATATTGATATCATCTGTAATATATACGTACACTAGATTTCACGATAAATAATTGATTTGCGAATTGACCTTTTTTATATTATTATGAAATGAAAATATTAAATAAATAAATATTTTTTAAATAAACATTCGTACTTATTTATATGTATTTTTTCATTAAAATGGAATTATGAATATTATTGAAAATTTATTTTTACACATATTTCATTATTATATGTGCATAATTATCCGCCGACGAATCTCTCTTACATTTATAGTTATATTTATATTATATTGTATTTATATTTATTGATTGCATTAATTGTGTAAGCATTTCTCGAGCACAGGAAAATATCGGATCGTTCTCTCTCATTTCGCAACTATTTTGCCACTCATCACTTCAAGTTTATATTTAAATTTTCTTGCAATTATTACAATCTTTTCTTATTTATTTCTAAGTTATTTTTTTCTAAGAAAAGAGTTTTCCTTTCTTATCTTCAAAAATTGTTAAGACATCGGAACTACAATTCCACAGTGAACAATACGCTCTGGGACGCTTTATCCGAGGTATCAAACTGTGAGATTTCGCGGAAGTCTCAAAGAAGAAACGAATAAAAGAATTTATCTCGAAATACGCTCCGGCGACACGAAGGTGCGCCGTCGAGCATGAAGGGAAAAGGAAGTGGACACGCGCGTCAGGTCGGCACGTCTGGAACGCGGACTATTTCTGGACATTCCTCGAAGAACTCGTCGCGGGCGCTTTACGAAAAAAATCGGTTCCTGGTCGAGCTTAGTTTAGACATGCGTTCCGATTGTTCCAAAAATAAAATCCTCGGAAAATTAACATAAACCTTCAGAAATGTCTCATTATTTAATTTCTTTTCGTTGAATTTATCGTGATTGCGAATTGCAAATTGTAAAATTAGAATCCACAAGATATCTATACGCGTTTCTTTTTATAATTAAATTATTCTTGCGTGATATTCGATGAAATTAGCGGAAGCTTTAAGTGAACGAGAGAATCATTTTTTCCTGAAATTGTCTTTTCTCTTTCATGTTTATGTAAGTTTATCGATAGTATGCGAAACCACCAACAATACACCGCTTATACAATCGAGATTCGCTCCGATGAAAGACCGAAGCGTTCGCCATATAATTTCCGCGAACACTAATTGTTCAATCAGAAATTGCACGAATAGTTGCGATACTCGAGGCTCTAATTACAATACTAACGACGGTGGAAAATATTTCTCCCTTACGTGGCGTATATCCTATGCAATTTTACCTGATCTCTTTTTTTTGCGATATGTTATATCGACGCAATACTCAATCGGATATCGCGTAAACCGGTTATGTTGCGCAGTCGTCATAAACAATATGCGCTGGTGCGTCAAGGTGGAATGAGTCACAAAAATGTAGAACGGAATAGAAAAAAAAAAATATATGTCGATCCTGCCAGGATTCGAACCTGGAATCTTCTGATCCGTAGTCAGACGCGTTATCCGTTGCGCCACAGGACCACTTGATTACGAAACAGTTTTAAACGATCTATCAACGGATAGAAAAATCGCCAAATATAAACGAAAAATATAAATGTTTTCAATATTTTCATACTTTTACATAACAATAATTATTATAATAAATAATGCCACAATTTATCACAATATTATTAATATTTTATAGGATGTTTTTTTTTTATTTTGTGTGCTTATTTTGTAAATTTCTTTTATGTTATTAATAATATATAAATATTTAATAATATTTTAAATATTTCAAAAATATTTTCTATTTATCGAGTTTTATAAATACCTTCAGATTTACGTCAAAAAAATGTCCATGGATTTATGGAAATTGTTTTGTTTATTTTAAAAAGAAAAAGTTTGTGTCAATTTTATTAATATATATATATATATATATATATATATATATATATATAATAGTAAGAACAAATAAGGTAGAAAATTGAAGTGACCGGATGTCCTAGTTTCCGAGGACATGTCCTCTTTCGATGTCCTTCAGGATTTTTAGAGCTAACCTAATTTTATAATTTACGTTAAAAGATTTAAATGTATTGATACTAACAGTATTAACATTTTAAAATTAAATAATTAGACATTCCTAATAAACTTTACGTTATTCTAAATTCAACTTATATACGTAATCTCAAAATTTTATTTCAAAAATGAATTTATCAAACAAATAAAGAAACTGTAAATTATACAATAAATTATACAGTTTCGTCTTTATTTAAAAATTGCAAATATTCTAATTTCTTTCGCACTATGATTCATGCAAATTCCGGGTAGAATTCAACTGAGGGCAAAGCAAATATCTCTCTTCAAGATACAATTTATCCACGATATTCCAAATGCAAATTTTGCAACGAAACGCATTTCTCTTCCGTCGTGTGATATTTCATTGGATTCTGGAAGACACACGACGATGTTGACTTTGACTTCAAACGTTAAATATGAATCGATCTTTAAGTTTGATAAGTTTGAATTTTCTTTGATAACGTAACGATTGAGATGTGGTTGAATATAATATAAAGCGATGCCAAAAATATATTTCTAAATATATATGTATATAATTTAAGTTTCGATATCGGTGCTCTAATTATTATCAACTTTTCTATTCACATTTGCAACTATAATGAAAGACCAAAAATAATCGAAACAATTAAATATATCCCAATAATTTTTAATTTCATTAAAAAGCTTGCGCTTTATGTGTAAGTATCGATCTCTTATTTGTTTATAAATCGCAAGACGTCCTTCCTTTCGCAAGAGGCGAATATTTTACGGACAGGTTGAATTGCAGTCGCGCATCGATCTCTAGGCAAACCGCTCGTTTTCGCAGCGCCCAGCATCACATAAAATGCTCTTCAGTCGGACGTGTCGAACGTAATACATAGACACATCCAAGTTTCATTTTTAAAGTCTCATAAAAGAGCTTTCTTACGAGTAAAAAAAACAATCTTCCTGAACGTATAAATATATTATATTCAATAGATAATTCAGTCATATGTCAGTCCTCTTTATTTATAATTCTCTTTTCTTGTATGATATAATTATTTTATTTTTTTGTGTTTTAAAGAACGCCAATTAAATTATATATTGTATATTAATAATATATAAATATATGGATATAAATATATTATATCCAGTAGATAATCCCCAATCCTCTTTATTTATAATTCTTTTTTCTGTATGATATAATTATTTTATTCTTTTTGTATTTTAAAGAAAGCTAATTAAATTATATATTGTATATTATTAATATATAAATATATTATATTGTATATTATTATAATTTCGTATTATACAATCTTGTATGGAATAGTTTATTAATATACATATATATATATATATATATATATATATATATATATTTGATAACGTATTTGTGATGTCAATATTAATTATCAATATATATATAAGGTATATTGATGACAAATTAGTCATATGTGGAAATTTCAAACAACCTAATATTTACATTTAATCACATTATGATTTAATTGATCGACGACGTTAGATTATACGTGATTTTTTTTTATTTTGCACATAAAGACGATAAAATGGAATACCCTTTATCGCGATATCGAAGATATATAAGAAGAAAAGCATACTCATTTTCCGAAAGAGTGCGACGAGATGCACGAGTGGGGTATTGTTTCTCGCGATTCATCTTTCGTATATATATCGATGGCAATGCATACGAACGTGTTCTGTTCTGGAAGTTCTCGATAGCTGTGTTTGACGCGTGTCATGTTTTTTAACGAACGTGTACAACAGTCGGTCGACAATGGTAAATCAATACGCCACGATGTAATTTTCAGAGAAATCTCGGTGTAATCAAATATGAGCTAAAAGAGAGAGAGTGAGAAAGGGAGAGAGAGAGAGATCATAATTTCAATATTTACGGAGGATATTTAATCACCTCGGTCATTTCTGGTTTCTTGATGAAATTTCAATAAAAAACCGAGATGATAATTCTAGCATCCGATATCGGAAGCTTATAACACAAATATGTAATCGGAAAAAGTGTTTATATTTTTCACGCCCGGCCTATCTTTTAAATTATTACGTTATCGAAGAAAATTGACAACGCCTATCATAATTTAAAGACTGATTTACATTAGATCTTTTTTTTAAGAGATTATAAATTCAAGATATTAGATTTTATTATAACATTACAATAAAATAAAATAAATAGAATAAATAAAATAAAATAGATACATTATATTACAAGTATATATTTTTATATCACTATCTTTTCACTTGTAAGACGATACAACACGAGGAGAAAAAAAGTTTCGTTTGACTTTTTTCAAATAATTCGTATAATCGATTTATACAAAAGGAAAAATGTATGGTTATGCGCGGACAAAATACAAGGATAATCGCATAATTCTGTAACCTACGAAATACAACATCGTTTTTTACGTAAGATATAAGTAGCGAGAAGAGAGAGAATTAGTGCAGAACTCCTTTTTTCACCGCATGCACAACAGCGAGTCGATAAGCGCGCGCGAGGCCGTATTTATGTCACGTTGATAGCGAGCAGCGTGTTAACGCAAATAAGTCACCCCGTGACGCAAGACTCGCCGAAGTTGTTCAAACGTGGCTAATTCAAATTCAGCAAATTCGCCAAACCCGTCAGCTTGATAAACGATAAACGATACTTGACACTTACGATTAGCCGCAGGGAAATTTGGCGCCCGATGTCACCCCGTACGTCGATCGTCCGAAAGAGAGAGAGAGAGAGAGGCAGGAAGGGTGCTTGGTGTCTGCTCGCGCTGGACTGCTGCTGGTCACACGTATATATCCGGTCGATGTGTTTGCGCACTGCGTTGAAAAATGCGCGACGGGCTCTTCGATTTCGCGATCGCGAGTGACGCTGCGAGTCACGTGGATCGCATTATCGCGCGCGTCCTGTTCAGAGAAACGCGAGCGCGGCCGAAACGCGCAGCGAGCCCCCGCAAACCGTCGTCACGCTCGCCATTTTGATTCACACTGACTGTTGTTTCGTTGCGAGCGGCGGAGTGTCCTGCGCGGGGCGGCGAGTGCGCATGCGCGCGACAGGTGGCTGCCCGGGTGTCGCACCGTCCCTTATTTCCCCTCCGCGCGTCACCGCAGGTGACGGCGAATTCTTGCATCTATTTTACCGACGATAAAATTTTATATAATCTTATATATGAATGAAATATATATACATATATAAAATATCGATATATTAAAGATACGTACGCACAAACCACTGCGATATAAATTTATTTCATAACAATATTCACAATAAACATTGCATTGTATTTAGAAGTATGAGAAATTGTCATTTTATCAGAGGCACGAACGAAGAACTTGAACGTCAACTTGAAATAAATTTCTGACTGTCATTGAAGAGGTAATTGAAGAACGGCAACATTACCGACTACTTTTACTCCGAAGATATATGAATATTTTAATTTATTTATTATCCAGTCAGTCACTCCGAAGATATATGAATATTTTAATTTATTTATTATCCAGTCAGTTATATATCAATAATAAATATTTTCTTCAAGAATAATAAATATAATTAAATCAGAAAATCTTTTTCACGTTAATTTTCCTAATATCATTATATTCTTTAATATTTTATCTTGATACCTTCAGCTAAAAAATTAATGTACAATAATAGTTGTCGGTAACATATCGAGAGATCTCACTTTATCATTTTTTAACTAATCATGAGCAGATAATAATGAGGAAAAGTTCCAATTTATATAAATAATTTAAAAATTTTTAATTTAAATAGGTAATAAACAAAATGAAAATGTCAGGAATAAAAAAACAAAATATTTTCTATTAACAAAATATTTTCTATTAATAAAAATAATAAAAAATTGCACAATTTTAATTATAACTTTACAATATCTGCATCATTTATATACTCTGTTGTTGCATATTGTAAATTACAATATTTCTAATTATGATATTAATATTTTTTTAATGTAAATATTGTTGCAAAAATTAAAAAAAAAAAGATGGCCCATGGGGGGATCGAACCCACGACCTTCGCGTTATTAGCACGACGCTCTAACCAACTGAGCTAATGGGCCTTCTTACAAACAGCTCTCTGTGACAGCATTTTCTGTACAACTTCGTCATTCATTTAATTCGGAAATAATATTAAATGTATTTTATACAAGTATTTTAATGTCAAAGAGAAAAAATTGTTCGGTCAATGGAGTCGAATCTTCGTCTTTCATTATATCTGAATACATTCCAACTAATGGACTATGTTGCTAATTTGATTACTTTAATGAATTCATTTTAATGAATATTCAGAACTAATAATGTATGTATCTTGTAGAAATTTTTAATAAAAATTTAATTATGTAGGAATAAAAACGTATGAAACAAAAATAGAGAGCTTCATCAAGATTTAATTTAATGTGTCGATAAATTATTATTACGATATTATATATATAATAGTATTGGATTTATTTATTTTTATTTTTTATAGCTAAACAATTTCTTTATTAATTAATGATTTTCTCTTTATTAAGTAAATTATAAATTATTTTAATTATAAATTATTTTATAATTATATAATTTAATATATATATATATATATATATATATATATATATATATATAATTTTTCGAATATCATTCTTACAAGTGTGTTATATCATTTTGTTAATGATATACATAATAAAAACACGTATTTGAATTTTCAAATACGTGTGAATTTTCAAATTATTTATTTGCGTGAGCAGATTCTTATTAACTTATCATGTCTTAATGTCGTATGAAATTATATCTTCTTGCTCAATTTTGAAATAAAGTTGTTTATGAAACGATTTCGCATTAACCTTTAGACTTCAGACATCAGTCTTTTTATCTCTTAAGGTCTATTTACACATATTCGTGAGTACCATATCAGTATCGTGTCAGTAACATCCGTAATGTATCAGTGATGATTATTCACATATATCCGTATAGTTCAATCCGTATCAATCCGTATCAATCAGTTCTCAGTGATTTTCAAGGTGGCTCAGTTTTTTATATTTAGGATGCGATAAATCGTATAGCACGGGATATTGACGCACTAATTCAATAAGTTGTTCATCATTCATTTTTACAAGCTTAAAAATGTCTATATAAATATAAGTATAAGCTTATAAAGATTTTTCCATGTCAAGCAAATTACTTTTTTTAAGTCAAGATGTGGATTTGAATGCAAATAAAATATTATATTAAGCATAATTTTACTGTAAAATTTTATCGTAAAATTACACGATATAATATTTCACTTTCATCTAAATCCACGATTTGATCCAAGTGATCTGCTTGGCATCAAATACTCTATAAATAAATTTACTGACCGTCGTAATGTATCCGTGAAAAAGCAAAAATATCGTTTGCAATAAACACAATATTACTATGCGAATACTGAACTGAAACTGAACAATCCGAATACGATACTGTGTCACATGTGTAAATACGTCCATCTAAAAACAAGAGAACGATATTTATCATCACTGTCAAAACTGACAAAAAATCACGGAACTGAACGGATACGACACTGATACGTCACGGATGTGAAAATAGACTTTTATAATTTGCATCGATAATCCTTAATCCTCCAACTTCCAAACACCCAAGGACAGTCATCCTTGTCCAAGAGCACGTCTTTGTCGCTTGTAGAAAGAGTTCATGAACCCTATATCGATTCCACTATTCATAGACACAACAAAAGACAAGTCAATGGACTGCTGTTCGTTTCGATGGATGTATTACGTAGAGTGTATGTTAACAGCAAATCTATAACTGACTTCCTTCTTTTGCAACTTATATATAAAGTATAAATTGCTCGGACGTCAACGAACATATGTTGCAAGGGCACCACTGTAAAATCGGTGCCCTTCGAGGACAATGCAATGTGTTACGATTACGATGCAATTTCTCAATTTGAACTCTTAATAACTCAAATTAATTGATTAATTCGTATTCTTTCTCTTAAATAAATATACGTCATAAAATAAAAAAATCTCATATTATACTAACAATAAGATGCAACATGTCAATATACACAAGTTTTATAAAAAAATAGTAAAATAACAAAAGCTCTTAATTTACAATGTAAAACTGAAGATATGGAATTATAATAAATAAATATGTCATAAAATATGTATATTTATGAAAAGCTAAATCAGCTGTCTTGCATATATGAAAAACGTAACTGTCAAAAAGAATATCACATAAGCATTAAAAACAATAGACGCGAGTTTTTATATTTTACAAAGTCAAATGCGCTAAAATATATTAATATCATATGCGAATCATGAATGAAAAAATTTATACGCATTTTATTATGTTATGTTTCTTTCGTAAAATTGCCCGAAATGCTGAGAAATTCATATGTAATGTCGGAATGATGTAAAAATGTGGCCGGAATAATAATTAAAAGAAAATTGTTTCTCTACAATAAAAATTTTAACAGAAAGTATTATTATGTTGCTAAAATTACTTATAAGAGATAAAGAGACAGATCTCATATCTCTTCTATGTTGAGCTAAATTTTGTGGAAAAAAAAAGAAATGAAACATCAGATTTTTCCTCTACCTTTTTACTTTATAATAGATATATTGCGAACATTTGTAATGCACAATAAAAAAGAAAATAAGCTAGCACCTTTATTCTGTCTCTTTTTCTTTTAAACGTTCTTTAGAAATATACATGGCTTAATGCCGTGTTATGTCTATACGTTTATGATTTAACAACATTTCACAATATTTCTTATTTGCATGTTGTGTGTTGTTTGTCTGAAGCAGAATTATAAATGACAATCTTTAAAAGAATGTTTTTAAGTTTATTTCAATCTTTAATTTATGAAGAAGGAGAAAGAAGAAAAGAGATAGAGATATATAGAGATAAATAAAGAAAAATAGAGAGATAAGGAAAAAAATATGTTTTTAACTTTATGTTGAAAACTCTCTAAAAATGATCGATGATTATATTTTATCTATTTATTTGAAAAATATGCATTTAATTTAATGTATTGTTAATGAAGAGAAAATTTACAATTAGTCTTGTGTGCTATTATAAATATTTGCGAATAATACGATTTATATCGCAGCCGTATTAGTTACTGCACTTTCGCTTGCCTTTCATTCCGTGCTATAAGTTTTTTAGAAATCACTATAATATTTTGTAAAAATATTATAGAATAAGTAGCAAATATGTTTCATATTTCATATGTTTCATATTTCATATGTTTCATATTTCATATATTTCATAATAAAATATATTTAATAGAGTTTAATAACAAATTGTATAAAATAAATAATAAAAAATATAAAGAGAGAAAAAGGGAAAGAACCAAAGGAAAAGTTAAAATATAGTGTCTTGCGCTAAACTAGCTCTTGGATTAAAAAGAAGCGCAAATAATAATCATTAGCTATTAAAAAAATATTATTGATGATATTTCTAACGAGTAATATTATTGTGCCATTTCTAACGAATTAATATCATATATATATATATATATATATATATATATATATATATATATAATAGTTTATTTTTCTAATAAATTCCATTGCGCTTTGTATTGCGCATTTGTAATATTTTTCTTTTATTTTCAAAACAATATATATTATATACATTATTCTAAAATTTTTTAGAGGATTTTTTTACAAAGATTCTTTTCTCACAAATTTCCTCGAAAAATACTATAAGAATAACTATACAAACATTATATGTATATTTAATACATTATATATATATTTAAAATATATTAATTTGTGTAAGAAAATATGTCATGATTAATATAATTTTATAATTTATTAGAATCATCAAATCATCAAAGATAATCATGTTATGCAAGAAATTTTTTTCTCATCTAATGAGAATGATTATCTTTCTTGCAAATTCTGATGATTCATTAATAATTCAAGATTCTGTTGACTCAAAACATATGTCGTCTCACGTTCTATTTAGAGATTTACATGTATAGAGACTTAATATGCAGTTATCAATCGATAAATGTTACGAGCGAAGGGAATCAATAAATTAGAATACTGTTCCGCGCTGGTCGTTTATGATGTATCTCGTATGCGAGAGAATAGATATAATACTAAAAAATGCTCAAATTATATTTAAACGCGTGAGTAAATAATATAAGGATATATGAGTTATTATATAATTATGAGGATATATGAGTTATTATATTATAATTTAATTTATTGATTTTTAAATAAGCGGTTTGTTTTAAAATAAATATGTATCAATAACTTCAAATAAATATGTATCAATAACTTTAAATTAATTGACAACTTAACGATAACATTTGGAACACATTAAAACTTGAATTTAAAATACATTCTAAAGTCCACACTCGATTATTATAACTACATTTAAAAATTGTCATTATATGTGTTTCTTTTTATAAGCTTGCATATACATATATGTATTGCAAATTATTTGTCCGCTAAATTATCTTTTTCATATTATGACAAGACAAATATACCTTATCATTTAAACCTTTGACTTACTGAGTCAGTCGTGAATTGTGATATCCTGTCAGTACTATTGCAGCATATTTGCAGAAATATTAATTAACGTTAATAATATTGGATTCATAGAGTACATACGATTGTGTGTTATATTCTGTTATATTGTTTTTGAGAAACGCAAAACTCGCTATAATAGCTTATAAATATATATTGTTAAGTGTGATAATATGTAAGTAATTTATCTCTCTCATAATTAATATATTTATTATATAACATATTTAGATTCAGGATAGGAAGTGAGATGAATACGAGACTATGGGCAGAGTAAGAGTGAAGGAATAAAAAGTTGCATATATTGCATATATTGTATTAAAGTTTATAGTATTATAGTAGATTAGGCCAGATTAGATAAGAACAAGTTATAATTGCAGAGTATAGTTTATATTTGCTTAGTTGTTTCAAATATTACAAATGTTAGTTTTGAATAGAAAGACAGTTGAATGTAAAATGAATATGAACATAACATAAGAAAATGTATCAAAATGTACCAAAAATGATGTAAAAACGGAAGCCATCCTCAGCCGCAAGGCATGAATTAATAAATACATACATATAACATATTTATTATATTATATAACATCATATTATATATATATATATATATATATATATATATATTATATTATATTATATTATATCCTAAAGATATCCAGAGAACAAATATTTAATATTGACATATCGATAAAATTCATTGATTGATTGTTGAATCGATACAATTAATTTTTATTCTAAAAAATAATTTATTACTCATTTACTCATTAAAATTCTTAAATTTGAAATAATTAATATGTATTGATATAAAAATGATGTCTAAATATTTTTAAATGCATTTTAGCACGAGACATCGATATAAAAATATCAAATTTAATAATACACACATTAATATGATTACAAAAAAAGCAAAAGCTATTGATTTTGAATAAATATAACACAAACAATAGATGATTGAGTTATTTTTATATTATAATTTTCTTTAAATTAACTGCATGTTCTTTCAAATTAATTTTATTCATGTGCTTAATTTTACTCTTATTATTTTATTCTATTTTACTTTTATTTAATAATTAATAATTAAAATAATATGATCCAAAGAAACAAAAAGATTAAACTATAATTAGCTACATATTAATTTCTAATATTTAACTAATTGTAATAATTAAAAATTGTTATTATAAATTACAAATTGATTAATTACTGAATTTCTATCTATTTAATTATAAGTTACGTATTACGTATTATTTTAGTTCAATAAATACAAAATTATAACATCTTAAAATTTAAAGAAAAGGAAATTCAACCTTTAACAATCTATCTCTATATGTGATTCGTTTACCAGCATTTCTAATACACGCGATACGCACTAGTTACTATCGCATATGTCATTTCAGATTCAATGAAAAGATTTAATTTATTCATTACTTTTATAATGCGTGAAATTATATCAGGATATTTTATAGGAACGACTCAGAAGAAAATGATTTATTTTTGTTCCAAATAAATTGGTCAAGAAATTTATCTACGTTATTTTTTCATATACATTTATCTATATATATTATCCAGGAATCGAAATACATATTTCTTAAACTGATGATTTTTATATTAAAAGATCTCTGTATTTTTTTTGACTATTATCTAATGCATAATATAAGAGCCGTTTATATCAAGAAAATTTATGAATATTTTATATTTATTTTTAAATTAAGCGCGAGAGATAAGAATATCTTATTTCAGATTTCATTGTTGCGAATTTGTGCAATCTTTAACTTAAGAATAAGAAAAAATGTTATCAGTTATGTAATATTAAAATTTGTAAAATTTGTAAAATTTATCAAATAAATGTTTAATTAAATATCTGTCAAGAACGGTTTTAAATTAAAGATTTGCAATGTTAAAAAATATTTAAATTTCATAATGATTTAGAAAGATGATCACCAGATTTATAAAATCATTAAATTGCAGTCTTTAAAATCGTTGCATCGTATGCATCATTATGCAACGATTTTAGAGACTGATTTCTTCTTAGAGCTCGCAAATACATATTTTTTGCATATCATTGTATTTTTTATTGCTGCACCATTGACTATAAAGTCAATCACAAAGATCATTAATTACCAAGTATTGCAAGAATCTTGTAAAGAAAACATGCGGAAGATATTTTTGCATTAAATATGGATAAATTATAAATCTTATTTAATATTATAAATATAAAAAAATAATGGATAAAACTGGATATAACTGGACTTTGAAGTATAGAAACTTTACTGGGATATATATAAAAAGTATAATATTCAAGTACACTGCTATTAAAATAAATAAATCTCTGTCTAAAGATTATACATGTATGTATGTATTCTATGTAAATGTTCTGTACAAGTTCATTTTACTTCAATTGTATATTCTATTGCTTAAGAAATAATTAATCAACAATTTATCGATGATCATATATCATTAGTTTATATATCGTTAGATCACATACACAGAGAAAAAATGTATACTGTATTCAAGTAAATATTATTTATTTTAAGTATATTATAAGTTTATAGTTGTATATCCGCAAATATATCATAAGTTTACCACAAGCATTAAATTTAATTGAATATATTCTGAATTTTAGTAAGTGCAGTATTTTAGAATATTAAATTAAATTAAAACAAAAATTTGGTAACAATTTGGCAACAAGAGTTGACGTAAAGTAAGTTTGATTTTTCTTTGATACAACTTTACAATATTCTTGAAGAAAAAATAAATTCTTCTTTTAAGTACATGATAATGAGATTTTCTAACACTTGTGATGGGTATATTTTAAGATTATTATTAAGAATATATTCTTTGTTGAAGAAAACTATTACTTAAAAAAAGAAAAATAAATTGAGTAATCGCTTTTCTTAGCAGTAGAATGATATTTTTCTCTGTGTATCATTAGTTCGCTATCAGACAAGATGCATACAATGTACATAAATGAAAAGTATATTGAAGACAGACAAAAAAAATTGTAATTTCTTGAAAGAACCAGTTTGATACAAGCAGTTAAGAAAATTAAAAATATGAAATAATCGGCGAATTTTTTATTTCATCAAGAATTAATATTAATACAAAATATAAACTTAAAGGTTCCACAATCACATTATTCGACGACATATATTCAATGTGCTTGCTGTAAATGCATCCATGTGAGCGAATCTCTTTTCGTTCAGCCGGTTTGAAGTCCTTGTGGAACGAAAGTGAAATTGCGCAAACGATCCCGAAAGCAATCTATTGGCATGCGATTTGGATCGCGAGGAATCGCGCGTAAATTTGGCGCAAGATCTCGTAATTTCTTTTTTGCGGGAAAAATGCATTTCGATGTTGGCAAAAGTGTGGCACTTTAAATTCAAAATCATCTCGAAATTTCTCCAAATATACAAATGTAATTATAAGATTCGATATATGTTTTAAAACTGTATTAAAATTATTTCTATCCGTAAGATAAACTTGCGAGCGTGATTTCTTCACGATGATGGCAACATCGATACGTAAAACTTTAAAACCATCATTACAGAGTAATCAACTAGTAAAATAATAAGTTAGCAATCTACAGAGAGTATTCCCATAGAGAAGATTGAATCGCGCCATCGCTTTTCTATTTAAAGACTAGCTAACTGAGAGAAAGAGAGAGAGTCCTTGGTCCCTCTTATTCAGTATCCCTCGATAAACTGTGACACAAATAGTCACGTTGCACGATGAACTTTACGTAGAATTCGCATGGTTTAATGTCACGTGGGATTCCCATAGGGGTTTCAGGTCAATATTCAAGAGAAAGAAATACTCGTATCACGCGACTTGAATTTCTTCGCGAGCTGTTATAATTTTTCCTCGAGCTACCCCAGCTCTTACGACGATGCTCTACTGGCGGAAGTGCGGACGCGTACCGAACGGTCACCCACCCAACCATCCAGAGACGGCTTCGCTTTAATAGACGTTTCTACTGCACGTTGATAATGGTTGCGGTCGTCTTATAGTCAAACATCTCTGGCAACGGCCGATAGCTCACGCTCGCGCGTCGACCAGCTGTCGCGATTGTGGTAGTGATGGAAAATCGCGTTGGTAGCGGTCAGGGAAGCTCTATAGCTGAACATGGTTTAGTCGTGATCCGTACGCAAACGGCGACGGTTCGTAACTTATCCAAGTTCATTCGTGTTATCTTTGGTATTCATCTAAGATTTAAGGCTTATTCATCACCGATAAGAGTGAGTAGTTGAACGTAATTTGAAAGATTCCTTTTTGATAGATTTGCGCGGAGGAAAGGAAAAGTGAGGGAATGATGTGTCCGAGTATGAAATATTTTGAAAATTGAACTCCTTTTTAACTAACGCTAAGTTAAAAGTTGATTTTATATTTTGTATGAGATTAATTCCTGATAAAAAAAAATTGCCTATTTTCTATTCTTAATATTCTCAACTGATTATATGACTTATATCAAACTGGTTCTTTCAAAAAATTACAGTTTCTTGTTCGTCTTTAATAATTCTAACGAACGCAGACAGATGTGTCGCAAGAAAAACTACGCAAGATGAGTTATAAATAGTATACAGTGTGTAATTTTGTTCTTTGAACTCGTCCTTTCTAATTGTTTTTAATTATTCTGATAATCAATTAGTTATGAATGTTTTCTTTATTGAAGAATAATATTTTTTGTAATTCTTAATATTTTTCGATATTCAATGATAAATTAAAATTTTATTAATATATATAGTTTATTAAAAATGAAGTAAATTGTGCAAATTAAATAAAATTAAATATTTTTATAAATTTTCAACTTATTTCATAAGCGAAATTTCTACAGTGAAATCTTTGAAATTATTCAAATATCGATTAACCGAAGAAATAAACATCAAAATTATTTTTGATGGACGTTACATACAATAATTTTCCAGTTGTTTTTCTCTCATAAATAGATAGAATTTTAGCGAAATGTAAATATTCGACTAAAAAATATAAAACAAGAGTAGTAAATAATAATTAATTCTTCGACCAATAATGTTGTAATCAAAAAAGAATCGAATATAGAATTGATAAATTATTTGTGATATAAAAAAAGCAAAAATTTAAAGTATAATGAGAGTTTGTCTGTATTCGAGATTATAAAATTCGTTTACAAAAAAATAATAAATATTGAACAGACATTTAATCTTGTGTTGATTATGTTAAAAATTCATTAAGCAGTTTATCCCCCAATTTTAATTCGATTAAACATTCTGTTGTATTAAAACACTGATATCAAATTAAATAAAAAAATGTTTGCGAAGGAAAAATAACTTCTATCTTATTCTTTAAAGAATATACTTCGAATGTTTCGTAAATCTTGTAAGGCAAACAACACTTGTGTATTTCATAATTTTTTTATCAGTCTTATATTCACGCCAATGTTATTATAGATAGACATACTTTGCAATACAACATGATTATGTGGAACAAGAAAAATTTCTAACATATAATTTTGAATGAGGTAATCTTGAACTTTATAAATTAATCGGATCAATCATTATAAATATTCCAAATATTAAAGATTAAAAAAAATTTTTCAAATAAAATTAGTTAGTACTCGAAGTCTTCATTTCTCATATAAATGTGTATTGTAATATATTAATTAGCCAGATCAAGAAAATTTTACGGAAACTTAATTCTCAAACTTAATATAAGAATTATCCAATGTATAAAGAGGATAGTACATCATATTGAAAAGAAAATATCAAGAAAAAGTAAAAAAGTTCAATGCTACTCTTTAGATATATGAGAGGAAAATATTTTCAAATAATTCTGCGTTTCCAAACAGAGTCTGATATTCGCAAAGCTAACAAAGAATGTGTGTGGAAAGATAGTCGGGAAGGTGGGAAGAAACCATCTGATTCGCTACCTTCATGGTCAAAATAAAAGGATAAAGACAAAATGTGGTTCTGAACTGGTGCCGGCAGTATTTACGAAACATATTTATCGGTTATAATTTTTAGGTATTGCCTGGCGGTAATACAAAAATATATAAATAAAACATTTACGTATATTATTATCAGCTCATATATATAATATATTCAATCTACAAAAACATACATTTCTATGCATTAAAACATGTTGATAGAAAATTAAAATTCAGACGTTCACTGTATATACACTTATATTTTTCGGTAGATTAGACTCTTGTCACTCAAACGTGCCGTTTTACGTTGTGGCCTTGTATTTTGAATTGCGTGTGTAAATGTCGCGTGATTAATCTCTTTTTTTTACATTTTTGAAACGTGTTAATGCCAGTTTTTAAAATTGATTTTGATTAGATATATAATAATAATTGTGTATAATACTAACCATCAATACATAAAAGTTCATTATTTTAAATTTTTATTACATTTGTTTATCGATTAAAAAATTTGAAGCAACACAGTCCATAAAACAATGTAAGAAGTATATGACGAATATAAAGTGCACATAGGAAAAAATACTCCTCGAAATATATATATATATATATATATATATATATATATATAATATTAATAATTCAATATATCTTTATAAATAGGTAAATATATATATGTGTGTGTATACACACACACACACACACACACTGTATATATATATATATATATATATTTACCTATTTATAAAGATATATTGAATTTATTCTCAACATAAGATTTAAAAGTATTTCTCTTAATGAGGTATATAAAAATACTAATTTCTTTAAATATTATAAAAATTTTGTTTTTTCTTCTTCGTAATCGAAAATATGTCATTAAAAAAGTTATATAGATATATAAGAGAAATCACAAATAAAATTAATATAAGTAACTACGTAGATAACTAGGTATGCGAAATAGGTGCAACAATGAGCTCATGTCATGATATGTGACACGTAATCAGTATATACTGCCCACGATTGTTGCAGTAACCTAGTTCCTTCAATGAGATAAAAAGTCGAATATATCTCAAGTTACTCTATTTCTAAAAATTTTCGTATTATTTAGAGAAATATGAAAGAAACTTATTGTTAGAAAAAAAATTCAATAACAAATTATCACTCGATGTTATTACAGAATCTATAGTTCTGATTCAGCCTCAATGACGTAAGTTATTACAGTAGCAATTTATTGCCATTTAAAGATTAATAAATTTAATCATACTCAATCAAGATACTCTAACTCATGTTTTTTTTTTCTAAGAAAAAACTACAAAAATATAACATTACAATTTGTGATTTTTACAAATCATTACAAGATCGAAGCGATAATTATGTTACTTATGTTTTGTTATTGAAATTGACATTTAAAAAAACCCAAATTTTAAAATAGTAATAATATTGCAGCGATAATCTCAAAATAATTAGACATCATATTTTTAAATATGATTTATGATTCGCAATGTGCAATTTGTTATTACGATTTAATTATTCCTCTTGCGTACAAAGAACGAATATTATATAACACAACTTAGTTGTGCATTACAACCTTCTTGATTTCTTGCTATCAAGTTTAAATTGATACATATATAGTGTAATCACGCATATGCACGCACGCGAAATATATATGTATGTATATATATAAAGTTTATTATCATATTTTTATAGTATATACAGAATAAATCATAGTTGATATATATATATATATATATAAATATAGATAGTTGATAGATACTCTATTATAATAAATTCTTTGCGCTATAAAAAATTATTTTTAAAAAATTACTCAATAATAATATTATTAAAATAACAAATTATACCAAAATTTCGTCAATTTTACAGATCGACATATCAGATAACCATGGTAAAAGCATACAATGGTGCGTTGCTCTTAGCGGATGTCTTGCTGCTTATTTTGAAGATTCTATATTACATTTGCGAAAGCGTGTATAAATTTTTCGTCCCAACAGAAGAGAAGAGCGTAGTTGGTGAAATCGTTCTAGTATGTATTAAGTTTACAAAAATTCATGTAATTTAATAAAATTATTTTTACATTAAATAAAACAATAAAACGCAACAATTACATTCAACTTAAGTTGCGACTTATTGTTAGATGCATATAAATAAAAATATATTGATTATTAAATGATGATCGTTAAATAATTTAAAAAAATTTTCATTTTAAAGAAATTTTTTCTTTTTTGTTTTCTCTAGAAGTTTATATTATGAGTATATAATTTCATGTTCCCCCATTCCGTTTAATTCAAAAATAAATTATGACGAGTGCAATTCGTTATTAATTCAAAAATATGTTTTTATAATATAAATATAATCAATTATAATAAAAATAAATGTAATTATCATATATTATTTATCATCTATAAATTCGCTCGTATAAGCAGACTTTCTTCCATTGAACAATATACACATAATTATAATTTATTGTAAAGAATATTTTACATAATTTTAATTTTTTATATGATGCACTTCTTCGAAAACAATTTTAAGGCAAATTTGGAATGGAGGAGAATTAATACTCTCATTTATGTAGTAAAATAAATGAAATTTAATATTATCTTTATTTCTGGAAACCATAATAAATAATTTTAAAAATATATGTAAATTAATAACAATTATGTATATTACATCTTATTATGTTTCTATAGATAACAGGCGCGGGTCATGGTATCGGAAAAGAATTGGCACTCCGTTACGCATCTCTGGGCGCAACCGTGGTATGTTGGGATTTAAATCAAGAAGCAAACGAGGAGACATTGAGCGAAATAAAAAAAACGGGAACAACTGCAGCATATGCGTATCAGTATGTATTATTATTTTTTCTTTCTACAAAAATAAATATAAAATCAAATAAAAATAAAATCGAGAGAAATCGAGATGCGTTATAAAAATTACAATTCGATAAGACAAATTCAATTAAATTCTAATAAAGCATCTTTATTTTGATACGCAGATGCGATGTATCGAAAAGGGAACAAGTCTTCAGCGTAGCCGAGAAAGTCAAAAAGGAAGTCGGTGACGTTACTATCTTGGTTAACAATGCTGGTATAATGCCTTGCCACGCCTTCCTTGATCATACAATCGACGAAATTAAACGAATCTTCGACATTAACGTACTGGCCCACTTCTGGGTAAATGAATAAAAAATTAATAATACATATGAATGTTAACTGAATATATATAAAAAATCTTTCAAACGTGTATTCTTTTTTAATAGAATTATCTAAAATCTAAATCTAAAATGATTATATATTTAATAATTACTATATATATAAAATATGAAATATTTTTTGATCGCAAGTTATTTGTAATAATATTTGTGTTCTATTGTTCTATTCAGATGCTGCAAGCATTTTTGCCAAGTATGATCGAAAAAAATCATGGCCATGTTGTTGCACTCTCGTCATTGGCAGGAATCGGTGGCCTTCCGAATTTAGTTCCCTATTGCGCTTCGAAATTCGCAGTTAGAGGTAAGCAAACTCGTATTCTTTTTAATTTTAATACCGCATTTCATGTATAACACATTGATGCGCAAAATATAGGGTTTATTCTTAATCGTGTCATGTAATTACAGGGCTTATGGAATCAATTAGTGAGGAATTACGGATATCTACCAAAGGGAAATCTTTAATCAAATTTACTACCATTTATCCATACATGGTAGACACCGGACTTTGCAAGAAACCAAAGATAAGGTAAGAGTATTTATAAGTGAAACGTATATGCACACAAAGACTGCGTTCATAAAGGATATTTCGCAGTACACGATATGTAATTCCGCTGTTAATTATTGTACTGTATGTACTATTATGTACTATAACAAATAATTATGTGCAAGACTGATTCGTAAAATTGGATATTTCATGACATATTTCTAAATCATAATGATAGATTATGCATGGATACTCACAAATATAATTATCTACATATCGTTAACTAGCTATACTTTTTACATGCAGACTAAATTTTTGGATGCGAGGTGAGCTATTGCGTTTTTTTATAGCAGAAAAAATATATGGAACACACGCATATAACGCATATAACGCAAAATAAATTTATAAGGAGTTTATTTTTGATCTTACACGTTAAGAACACTTGCACTTTAGCATTTCGAATAAAATTTATAAATGGCATGAAGTTAATAATTATTCTTTATCTATCTTAATAATTTTTTTATTATTATTAATAGTAAAAATATTTTAATTTCAATAGGTTTCCGAATGCCATGCCGTTGGTTTCACCGGGACAAACAGCTTCACAAATAATCCGTGCGCAAAGGTGCGATTATCGAGAGAGATCTGTGCCTCCAGTATGGCTGCCATTGGGCATAATGTTAAAGTAATCAAATTTTTACAAAATCTTCGAATATATAAAGATTCTAATAGCGTAAAGAAAATATTCAAAAAAATATATTTCGATACATTAATATTTGAAATTATAGTTAATGATATAAAAAAAAATTGTCAAAAACAAATTGATGCAGGTAGAAAGGAAGAAAAAAAGAGAGAAAGAGAGAGAAAATCCGTCAATTTGATTTTTGATCAATTTTATCAACCAATTTTACTTTAATATTTATTTGATAAACTCAGGATATATACATATATTCCATAATTATTATTAGACTTTTCTCATAACATGTGAATGCCAATTTTCGTTAATATCAATTAATTTATCTGTTATAATTTTTTATATCTATCATAATTTTTTAAAGAAATGTTAGTAACAAATAAAAATAAGAAAAGTCAATCAATGTATAAATATTTTCATTTCAGGAATTTGCCCGATAATGCGTTATTCACCCTAATAGATTTCTGCGACAGTGGTGTCCAGGCAGTGAGCTAACAGATACAAGAAACACTCATATATATATATATATATATATATATATATATATAAAACAATTTAAAAAATCAAATCTGTGAATAAAATTTTTGATATGATTATGTATAAAATCTATTAAGTTTCCACATTTTTTATAAGATAAAATAATTCAAAATTGCCAACAGTTTTTAGATTGTTAACACGTTCAAAGTAAAACATTTTAGTTGTCTTTCTCTTTTTGATAGCTCGCTCTATATATGAAAAAAATAATTATTTTGATTAATTAATCATAAATAATTAATTGTCGTAAACACCGGAGTAATATGCATAAACACACAAGCGTAGATGTTTATACAATAAGCAACATTAGTATTGTAATTATTTTATATTGAAAGGAATTGCGTAAAAATGCTTCACCGTTGTAATCACATGAGCATATATATCAATTTTAATTTTAATGAACAGCATTATTTCGTTCTGTTAAACTGATAATCAAAATATGGTATACCTGTAATGATAAGTCGCGTATAGTCTGTTATTTATAAAACTAATAATTTACTCCGATAAACTTCTGCTCACACTTGTATGTATATTGTTATTTCATAAGAATTACTTATATAATAAATATAAATATACATTAGCAATTTATATTATTATATAACAAAGCGCAAAATGCATATATACATTATATATTATATAAAATTGTCTGCGAAATGTTATTTGGGAGTATTTCATGTATGATAATGTGCGTATTTCTTGTCGACAATATAAGTTCATCAAGAGATTGACGATTTGATATGATTCGAAGTTTTCAAATTCTAATCTATACTGCTATTTTTGCACACAACTAACTTTTGTATAATCTTTTATTTCCACTTTTTTACTTTTGTTGTGTTCAAAGATAGCATTTATATATATATATATATATATATATATATATATATACACATATAACATACCCATATTGTACACATATATCGAAAGAAATTTATTCAAAGTTACAAAATTTTGATACAATAACAATATTTATCGATGCTGTCTCGAAATACGTATTTATATCTAATTTGTCTGTTATATTTAGTTTGTTTTTCTACTAACAATAAATAAATAAATTTTCAAACATCAAAGAATTGGGAATATAAAAATAAAAGATTACAATTGTTAAGTAATTAAATAAATAAAGAGTTCACTATATGAAGGAATTAAAAGTTATTTGATAATTTCTGTAATTATATTTCTCTCATGTTTTGCGTCAAATTTGAAGGATTATCAAAAAAAATTTATATGATAGAAAAAAAAAAAGTGTTTCTATTCCAAAATTTTGTAATATAAAAAAATGAGAACATAATCTTTAACTTATTGTTAATCACATGTCAAATGTGAATCTTTTTTTATTTTTATAAAAGTTAAATCTAAAATATAGTTATAAGGATAATATAAATATAATATAAAATTAAAAATTTTGAGAGAAGAGGTCAAGTAAATTATAAATAATAGAATTGTATAAAAAAATAATTAATTTTCGATTAATTTTTTAAGTAAAGAATATTCTATTAGCGAGAAAATATATTTCATTTTTTCAAGAATTTAATGCGAGATTTTCAAAAAATATTTATATAGAAAATCGAAATCACAATCTTAAAATGTTTAATACATATTTTTTTATCTAGATTGTCTAATATAAAGTTTGTATAAACTATAAGTCAGTCTATATTAAAGAATATACACAATTATAAACAAAATTGTTCCTAAAAGGAGGGAAACAAAATAAATTAACTTACTAGTAACAAAGTTAATCAATCAAATTATAAAAAAGATAAAAAATAAGAAACAGGAAAATTTACACGTGTACATACATAATATAAATATAAAGTGAGTTATATAAATTATATAACTATTACATAAGTTAATGATTAACAACTTCTATAAATTAAAGAGTCATTAGAAGCAGCAGAATCAAAGTACAAGAATTTCAACAACTTATATAAATCGAAGAATGACCAGAATTAGTCATTAACTAAAAGAGCTTTGATCGAGATTCATCAGATTGGAAGATGAAAATAATATCACCAAAAAGAGTTTTGGATGACGATTATAATCAGGTAAATAAAATAAATCTTTCCATATTTGTGTTTAATAATTGTTCAGTTTTATGCAATAAATAAATAAAAATTTAAAAAATTATAAAAATATAAAACTGTCTTTTTAAGGAATATTGCTATCGGCAAAATACATTTTTCGCAAAGTTCTTATTTAATTATTCATAAACTATAATATTTTATTCGTAGAAATATTTGTAAAAATATATAAAATATATAAAAATATATAAAACAAATAAAACAAAAGTTTGGAAAATATTCGTTAGAAAAATTTATGTTGAAGATACTTGTATTTAATACCTATCTTTAAGTATTGATATTCATACACAATACGTACATTACATACACAGACACACTCATTGCTCCTATTTTAAAAATTGATTGAGTGAAATTAACATATTCCTTATTCTCTAGCATAACATTTAATTTTAATATTCGATAATCGATTGAACGCGGTGTTTTTGGAGTACTGAGAACTTGTGATATTATATTTATGGAATTATTAGTGCCAACGCGATTATTGATTCGAGAGGTCAAACTCGCGCCTTCTCGTTTGTCTTTTGGTCTGTAGAGTCATATTTGAGAGAGCAGTATTGTTATAAAGGTTCTTAACGGAATTTATTGTGGTTTTTGTCTCCGATACTAAAATTTAATGTAAACTGTTTTCTCTCGCTCGACCGAATTATTCTATTTATTTCTACTATTATATTCTCTTATTTTTCTAATAAACGAGTAATATCATTTCTTTTTTTTGTAAAATTCGCGTAGTTTATTTCATTGTCGTCACTTGTGTTTGTCGAATTCTATTTCTGTCTTTGTCGACTGTCGCCTGATTAAGAGCGCGTATAATCGATTAACTTTCTCTTCACCAATCCTGTCCCTCTACCGTTAGGCGAGCTGGTCGGCCCGCGGCGAGGCGGGCTAACGTTTTTCGCGATCTTTTGAGTTTGTCGAAAATTGATGCGTGAAAGATCGCATCTGGCGCCCAAATTCGATATATCGAGACGGCCCTCGCTCCGCCGCGGCTCGCGCGCGAACAATCTCCATCCTTGTTCCGCCCATCGCGAGAATAATACTTTCGTTGTTTTTGCCGGCGTTTTCGCTCCCCCTCGCGTGTTCCTCTCCAACATCCCAAGGAGTCGCGCGAAATTAATCGACTCAATTAAAATTGGAAAAATTGAGAAAAGCGTCGCAAAAATTTGGCCTCGCCGCGGGCCGACCAGCTTGCCTAACGGTAGAGGGACAGGGTTGGTGAAGAGAAAGTTAATCGATTATACGCGCTCTTAATCAGGCGACAGTCGACAAAGACAGAAATAGAATTCGACAAACACAAGTGACGACAATGAAATAAACTACGCGAATTTTACAAAAAAAAGAAATGATATTACTCGTTTATTAGAAAAATAAGAGAATATAATAGTAGAAATAAATAGAATAATTCGGTCGAGCGAGAGAAAACAGTTTACATTAAATTTTAGTATCGGAAACAAAAACCACAATAAATTCCGTAAGAACCTTTATAACAATACTGCTCTCTCAAATATGACTCTACAGACCAAAAGACAAACGAGAAAGCGCGAGTTCAACCTCTCGAATCAATAGCGTGAGCTACAAACTAAGAGCAAATAATTACATAACAGCAAAGATAATCTAATAGCCGATATATACGATAAATAGCTTAGTAATTTACTTTTTAATAGCAAGTCATGCTTGTTTTGTAAAATATGATGTATAATAATAACTGAATATTAAAAATATATTTCAATATTCTGTTATTATGCATCATATCTTACAAAACAAGTTTTACTGTCTATTAAAATGCAAATTTTAAGATTATGTAAAATAGTATATCTTTAAGTATCAAATCCTACAATATAACTTGTATCACAAATTCTCTCTCCTTTTCTTTCTCGTACTGTCTATAAATATATACTTAAATTTGTCTAAAAAACAGAAAAAAAGAGAAAGTGAGAGAGAAAACGAATCAATTCTTATTTTACTTTTATCTAAAATATATATTATTAATATTTAATATGTATTACTAACTTTTCAGATAATTATGGCGAAAATATACGATGGCACGCTTCTTCTAATAGAAATATTATTTCTTATTTTGAAAGTTTTTTATTTTTTTTGCGAGAGCATATTCACAATGTTTATTCCAATAACAAAAAAGAGCGTGGCTGGTGAAATAATTTTGGTGCGTGGAATTCATAGAATATGTATAGATAAAGAAGCTGTTTTTCTATACTAATATATTCAATTTATAAAATTAATATATGTAAATATGTTAACAAATTTATCTTATCAAAACATTATTTCATCTTATAAATTATTCTATCAAATAGCAAGCCAACTTGAATTAAAAATTTGTAAATTGTAAACTATCAAATATTCATGATAATATTTGCAACAACTATATGTAATATATAATAATAATATATATAATAAAAATATATAATAATGCTTACTAATCTGATATTTAATACATTTATTGCGATAGGTAACAGGCGCAGGTCATGGTATCGGAAAAGAATTAGCGATTGGTTATGCATCGTTAGGAGCAACAGTCATATGTTGGGATATTAATGAAGAAATTAACAAGCAAACAATGAATGAAATTAAAATGATGGGGAAAAACGCTGTATACGCATATCAGTAAATCAATGTTACTTGATTTTATAAAATAAAAAGCGATTCGAATAATTTACGCGCATACAATTAACAACACATATTTAACTACTATCAGCTGATTAAAAATTTGAGAAAAATTTTTATAGGTGCAATGTAGCGGACAGGAAAGAAGTCTTTAAGATAGCTGAAAAAGTGAAAAAAGAGGTCGGCGATGTTACTATTTTAATCAACAATGCCGGTATAGGATTTCCCAGAACACTCTTAAATAAAAGCGCCGATGAAATTACACGAGTTATAGATGTCAATTTAAAATCGCATTATTGGGCAAGTGATATATTTGAGATACACATACATAGCAATTATAAGATATACGCGCGCGCACGCGCACACACACACACACACATATATAAATATAAAGCCTATATTAGCATTATAGCATCATATATATATATATATATATATATATATATATATATAAATATAATAATTAGCAATATAATTTACATTATTCTTAGAAATAGAGATAGTACTGAAAATGAATTTACTACATTCACAATTGAAATAAGTTCAAAACACTAAATAAGTATATTCGCATGTATACATACACACGCATGCACGTACACGTGTAATTGTTCTCAACGAAATCTTTAGACGTTGCAAGCATTCCTACCAAGTATGATTAAAAAGAATCACGGTCATATTGTGGCGGTCTCATCATTACTAGCATTTAAAGGCTTTATGTATGGTACGGTTTATTGTCCCACAAAATCCGCGGTCAAAGGTAATTCAAACTTATTATTAGTCTTATTTGTATGTATAACGTGTAATTATTAACCCTTTGCTTTAAGATATTTTAATGGTACTTTTGGTGAATATAAATAATTTTATTATAATCGACTGCTATCAGTTAAATTGTTTCTATATATATCAAAATCAAAGTCATCTCTTCATTGTCGAAAAAATCAAAATCTTCAAAATATTTTTCTTTTTATATTTTTTGTTATGGTACAAAATATGTCGCCGTAGCGGTGCCTATGGAGTGCAAAGGGTTAATATAATATAATTGTAAATTGACGAATATTATGCGAATATAAATTCAAGATAAAAATAAAAATACAATTACAAAGCTATACTATTCTAATATTGTTTTCATTTGCCCATTATAGCACTTATGGAAGCTATCAGCGATGAATTACGTACATATAGCAAAGGAAAATCTTTGATTAAATTTACTACCGTCTTTCCGGCCTTAGTACTTACTGGAATTGTCAAAAATCCAAGAATGAGGTACATTTATATAATAATATAAAATTAATTAATTGTAAATAATTGTAAATAATATTGTAAATAATTGTAAATAATATTTCTTAATAACGATAAATATATGTAAATATATAAATTATAATCTTATTCATATGTATATATTTTGTAAATCAGCATATTCGACAAAAAATTAGAGTTTTTTATTAGCATTAGATCTTATATACATATACATTGAAAAAAATGTTTTAAGTAATAAAATATAAAATAATAGTTATTCTGATAAATTATTTTATTTTATTTGTCAATGATAGATTTGCAAGTATAATGAAAGGGCTTACACCACAGGAAGCAGCTTCACTAATAATTGATGCACAAAGACAGAATTTCAGAGAAAGATCTATACCTTCACATTGGCTACCGATATCTCGTTTATCAAGGTAAATCGCAGTAAATAAAAATTCAATCATTAAGTGCATAGATTTTCAAATAAATCAGTTACATATGTCAATAAGCTGCAAGGCAATTCATAAATCGCTAAATGCAAATATTATTGTACCATGTTCATATTATTTCTGTACATTCTCTATAATAAAAATAACATTTTAATTTCAGACTTTTACCCAACAAAGCACTCAATTGCATTTACGATTTCGTAGATTTCAGCGTTGATGTAGCAGATTAAAAAATTTGGAAAAAATATGGGCCCATATATATCATTATATAAATATATATACAGGGTGTTCTCAGCGAAAATGTCAATGAAGGCCATTATTTTTTGCAGGTTCCCGATTTTTGTCATCATATATCTTTGCAATTAAGTCTTAAATTAAAACTCAACTAAAGTAAACTCTCTATTTAAAATTAATCGAAGAATGTGGTTTTGTTAATATTTTATTTCTACAAAGCTTAGTTTACGAAAAACCCCTTATTTCCAATCACTTATAATTCGAAAATTATTAATGCCTCGACAGGAGGCACTTTTTCATTGAGGAAAAATCGTCTTCAAATGATCCCAAGAATCTGTCTTTGAAATGTGACGGAAGATAACTGGAACACCCTGTATACATGTATAATATATATATATATATATATCTTCCAATATATACTGTATTACTCTGAATTTGTTATTTTACACATTCAAAATATTAAAAATATTATTATTTTATAATTATAATTATTATAATCATAATAATTATTATAACCATTATAATTTTATTATTATTTTTCAATTTATAAAATAAATATATTTTGTAGCAAATTACTGTTATTTAGAATAAAAAATAATTTCAATATTTTTTCAAATTTTATGCGTATATTTTATATAAAATGTTTGAATGTAAAATATGTGAAATTAATTCCATTTAATAATATGAAAGATAAAATTTATTAAAACCTTTCATATTTAAATTAGAATAATTTTAGATTGGAATAAATTTAATACATTATCAAAACATTACATCAATAAATAAATAAATTTTTTATTCATTATCACATTCTGATTTAACGAATTGATTTCTTTATAGTGAATAAATTGATAATAATTCAAATAGACTGCTGTTCAGTTCCATAAATTTTTATTTGTTATAATGATTTTAAAAATCGTAAAAATATAGACTCGTGAGAATATCGAAGATAAAATTAATATACTACACATAGATAAATTTTGCAATTAGCCATTTAATTAAACAACTCTGATAAACCTTATTTATATCTATATATAATACAATAAAATTAATATCTATCATTTTATATTCCACATTTCTTTCCTTTATATTTTTCATTTAAATTTTTTTATCTATGGTACAAATGTAAATCCGTTTTTAAAATAGGCATAAGGTCAAATCGAACATTATTATTGCTCTTTTTCATAGTGTAATACAAATTAAAATTGTACCAAATACAAATTAAATAAATTTCAATCTTATTTTAATTTATAATAATTTATAATTTACATATAGAATTTTTATGCAAAATAAGTTAAAAACACGAGACAAAATTTAAATAATAAGATTCATTAAGCTATTTGAAAGATTCGTAAAGAAATCAGTATGCGCATTAATTACGATAAATTCTGATAAATGCGAATTTTTCTTGATATTATATATGTAATTGAATTGAATTATTGAGATATAATATTTTTATGTTAAAAACTTTTTACTTTTTAATATTTTGATGTTTTTATATCTTTGAAGTTTTTTAATAAACTTCGTTTTAAAAAAAGAAGAATTAAAATATTATATTTAATAATAGTAATCCTACTTTTATATAAACTTTTATTAATAACTATATTTTTATTAATATAATTTCATAAAAATATGAAGGTTTTAATTTCATTATAACTACATATTTTAAAATTTAGTAAAACTTAGTGTAGCAATATAACATCTACTACACGTTTTATGTATCATAACTCAATAATCCAACTATCATAATAAACAACTATTCCACATTGGAAATAAATGACGTAACATATTTGTATTAATAAATAATTCATATATTAATAAAATTTGTTCTACAGTATTCCTACATATCATAATTTCTTCTATATTAAATATGAAAAGTCATCTACAATCAATATAAATTGCATTGTAATGTTCTAATCTAATGTTATAATTATGGTAATACGATATAAAAAATTATTATATATAATTTCGTAATGTAAAACGAGATAAATTCTATTGTCATTCAATATTTTTTTAAGTTCTTTGAATTTGAAATTCAATAAATTTGTTGAAGTACAAGTCAATTATATCATTTAATAAAAGAATAAAAAAGATAACCGAAAATGTTAAATAACGAGAAATTGTATATATAACGAGAAATTGTATTAATAATTAATTTTTCACACACATCTCTTTTTCATTCGTCTAAAGTTATCTTTGCAAAATTTATAAACAAATCATACAAAAAAAGAATTTCATAATAAACTGATTTTTATCTCTTTGCTTCTCTCCCTCTATACAAAATTGAATCTTTGCATATATTAATGCTATTTAATATTAAATAATTAAATTCAGAAGTTTACTTGCCATATTATTCGTATAGAGTAAGCATTGTTATCATAATACCTTTATTGGACTTCTTGGAATATTCTAATGATATTTTGAAACTTGAGACTTGGAATGTTTTAGGATAATCTATGAACATTTTTTTACAAATGAATATATGAATAAATTACAATAACGATATAAGAGAAGAGTATATATTATTTTTATATTTTTATCGATATATAATCAAGAAATAATGCAAAAATAAATAAAAATATCGTAAATAAATAAAATTAAATAAAAAATATAATAGAGAAGTAGTATTACATTAATTATATGTATATATGTATGTGTATTAGTTGTGTAAATAAGTTTGCAAAGAGATATTGTTCCTTGACATTGTGAATAATTCTTATCAAATATAATTTAAAAAAGGAACAGTGGAAAGTATAGTAATATTATTGGTAAGAAAGTTTTCTGCTATCTGATTCTCCTTTTAGTCTTTTAAAATACATTATTCATTAAATATTCATAAGTAATGTCATTGCACGTGTGAATTGCTTTATTATTATTGTGCATCAGACCATAACAATATAACTCAACCAAAAATATTTTTACTATTTTACTTTGTTTCACTATTTTCTATTGTTTTACAAAATATATCAGTTCAAAAAAATGTTTTACAAAGTATATATTAATTTAAAAAATAATGTTAAAAAAATTCTTTCCATAATATTAATATATTATTTTCAGCTATATGATGAGTTATATAATTCAATATAATGTATTATACTTTTAGAATTTAATGTCAGACTTTCAAATCTATATAAAAGATTGAAATTAAAGTATTTTAAAATTTCTAATATATATATATTCGCGCATTGCTATTTTTTTTTAATTTTAGTACACATTTCTAGCCTATTTATCTAGCATTTTATATCAACAGAAATCCAAATGTGACGAATCAAGAGACTTGAGCGTTCTCATCATTACGAAAGTGCGGAAATGTATGTGATGTCTACCTTGAGATTGGAAGTTAATTCTACGAGCGATAGTTTATTTCTGGACACTCGCCAGAGAGTATCAGTGTAGAAAACTCACCTTCGCTTTTACTTGTAAACACCTAACTTCGCCTGAATAGGACCGAAAAAAATAGTTATTTAAAGTATATGTAATAGTTATTTAAACGACAAGTATAATAAAGAATAACCTTCAACTAGTCAATAGTCACAAAGACCGTAATCAGGCAAATATAGACCACTTTATCACAATTGTATTCGTCAGTTCTTGCTTCTGTTCGTGCAAAGAAACAGTTTACGTTATAAATATTCCGTTCACAATATTTCGTAAGTATTATTCTAGTAAAATATAATTAAAGTGTCTCGTAACTCGTCGAAAGTTTAAATATTGATATCCGTTCAATTTTCATGATTTCTCTTTACAAAATATAATCAATGTTATAACAAAATAATAATTATTATATTCTCTCTATCCTAAGAAGGGAAACCAAATTTCTCTTTCTGTGTAAATTTATTTCAAACATAAAATATTCTAAAAATAAGAGATATATTTTATATATATTTTTCGTGTGTATATGAGTTTTATAATAAATTTATAATAACTTTATAATAAATTTTATTATAAATAGTCATCAAATATTTTATTTTAATCTAAAATGTCATCAAATATTTTATTTTAATCTAAAATGTTTTATTACATTAATCAATACTTTGAAAAATATTTATAATTAATAAATAACTCATTAATATAGTACACACTAATATAGTATCTCATTAATATAGTGCACATATTTACACAATAATGTTCTTTTTGTCTGACCAACATATACGTATATATTTACGATATCTTTTTTTTCTGATCATCAATTCAATTTTGCGTGATATATTATAGAGCTTAAAATGTCGAGAAATCTTTTATATCGAATATATAATTAAACTATAAATAGAAATTTCAAAAAAAAGGTAAAGTTCATCGACAAATAAAAATTTGACAAATATGTGTCTGAAAGATAATAATTATAGACATTTAAAGTTATTTTAGAGAACTTTTAATAACATATATATATTAAGAGAGATTTATAAATTACTAACTAAATATCAAAAAAACATTAAAAGTTTCGAGATGTATGTACTCTTTTTATACATTTTAATATATCGTTTAATGATTTCTTTATCACAGTTTCTAAAAAAAAAAGTTTGTATATCTTCAATTAATCATATATCCAAGAGATATATCTGTATAAGAAATTTATTAATTTTTCAGTGTACCATGATTACAACACACAAGAGTATACGTATTCTGGCAAATATATTACGGCTTCTTCTACAAATTCTTTATTATATCTATGAAAGCACGTATAACAGCTTATTTAAATTACAGGAGAAGAGCGTGGCTGGCGAAATTGTTTTGGTACGTACAAAATGTGTAATGCAGATATATTAAAACTTTGCATAATCAAAGATAAATAATAATTTTAAAAAACTTGAAATTGATGAAGACAGTGCAAAAATATTGTAGTATCAATATATTGATTTATCTATTTCTTTATTTTAACAAACATATAATTAATTGCTAAGAACATTTCATATGTTATTTTTGTTATATGCATGTGTATGTGTGTGTATGCAACTATAAGAAATGAAAAAAAATTAATTTTCAACCATTTTCATTATATTTCGCTAAAGATGAAAATAATAAATAGTTCTCAAGCTATTTAAAAATGAATTCTCTCATATAATTTTGCTTCTAATCGAATTCTATGCATTAATAATAAATAAATATTCTTAAAAGTTTTTGATATTACATTATACAATATAAATTGAAAAAAAGGGAATTTTATTGTGTATAATTAATATCGTTTCTTTATTATATATTATATTGCAACAGATAACAGGTGCAGGTCATGGTATAGGAAAAGAGTTGGCGGCTCAATATGCGAGTTTAGGAGCAACAGTTGTGTGTTTAGATATAAATCAGCAATTAAACGAAAAGACGGCAAATGAGATCAAGAAAATCGAGAAAAGTCCAATATATACATATCAGTATGTTTCTTATATAATAACATTATTTGTTTCTATATTGCAGAAACAATGACTTTGTTGTATAACAAATATTCTAATTATTAACATGTCATTAGGCGGTGCAAAATATAATATATATAGTAATTGTATGATCAATATAATTAAACTCTAGTCTCTCTACAGATGTGACGTATCCAATAGAGAACAAGTTCTTGAAGTAGCTAAAAAAGTGAAGGAAGAAATCGGTGATGTCACTGTTTTAATTAATAATGCCGGTATAATGCCTTGTCACACATTCCTGAGTTACACAAGCGACCAAATCAAGCGACTTTTTGATATTAATATACTAGCACATATTTGGGTAAGAATTAAAATTATAAACCGTGAATATTAATTAGTTTTTTGTTTTCAAAAGTACATTATTTTCACTCTACATTTTCATGTTTCCTGATATAATATAAATATGATTATAGAACTCAGGAATTGTATTATGACAATTTTATTGACATAAAATTTAATTCAATCGTTTATATTAAAAAAATATATATAGAGTGGACATTATATATATATATATATATATATATATATTTTTTTTTTTTATTTTACACATACACACACACATATATATATGTATTATATCGTTGTGAATTAATATTCAATTATTTTCAGATGTTACAAGCATTTTTACCAAGCATGATTGAAAAAAATCATGGTCATATCGTTGCACTCTCGTCGATAACAGGACTTGTAGGAATTCCTTATTTAGTGCCTTATAGCGCTACAAAACATGCAGTCAAAGGTAAATTTGTTATGATTTACCTAAACATTGCAATTATTTTTTTTGTCTTTAATAATTTTCTTGAAATAACTAGTTCAATTTGAAAAATATTGCTTAGCGTTGCTTGTCATTAAGCATTTTTATTTTTTAGGTTTTATGGAAGCGCTTAAAGACGAGTTACGAGTATGTACTCAAGGAAAATCTTTAATCAAATTCTCTACCATTTACCCTTATATGGTAGATACGGGACTTTGTAAAAAACCAAAAATAAATCAATTGTAAGTTAAGACGAAATTAATACAATAAATAAGCATAAGCAATCTCAAATATAAAAAAATTTACTTATTTCAAAATACATAATAAATATTTATTTCATTTTTTAAAGGTTTTCAAATTTTCTGTCATTAAGTACGCCAAAATATGTAGCTGCACAAATAATTAATGCTCAACGGCGAAACATTTGTGAAGTAACTATCCCATCATTCTGGTCATTACTTCTTCCAGTTGTTAGGTAATTAAGATGCAATATTTATAGTGATAAATTTGTAAATCTATAAAAAACATGCAAAAACGTAAATTGTGCAATATAATTTAATATATCATTTTCTCAAAAATCGACAATCATATCAAATTTTATGAAAATAAAAATTAATTTTTATTATGTGACATATATAGCAAAAATGTATACAGGGTGTCCCATTTTAATTGTCCCAGGCAAATATCTTGAAAAATATGAAAGACACGGAAAAATGTTTCAAACAAAAGTTGTTTGGTTTAAAGGGGGATAGATGATGAATATATGTACTTGACCTAGAGTAACCTATTGAAGGTCAGGTCCACGTCATCGATGTTTTTTTAAATGGAACCCGTTATTTTTTATTATATACTCTTGCAGCTCATATTGAGAGCTTTCAAAAACACTATAATAAAGTATTTTTTTAATTCATTTGACCTTAACCTAATCTTCAATAGGTCATTCTAGATCAAGTACATATATTCATCATCTGTCTCCCTTTAAACCAAACAACTTTTGTTTGAAACATTTTTCCGTGTCTTTCATATTTTTCGAGATATTTGCCTGGGACAATTAAAATAGGACACATTGTATATTACGTAAATATAATTAATTATAAATAATATAAACTCGTATTTTGCAATTCCATATTATATTTTATTTTTGATATATTAAAATAGCATTTATGTATATTTAATACACTTTTTTCAGAATTTTACCTGCGAAAGCACAAGACAATGTAAGAGATTTTTTGGACAGTGGTGTCGAACCAGAGAGTTAATCAATATGAAAATTGTTCAATTTATTAAATTTTCGAAAATTTATAAACGAATCAAATCAAAAGTTATACATAATACAATTATATCAATTTTTTGATACATTACTGTATTGTATTTCAATGTATTTTATTCTACTTTATTATACTTTTTATTTTATTATATTGCATTTATTGTATATATGCAATTTAATTATTGTATTTTATATTTCTATCTCCTACTTATTATTATTATAACGTGTATGTTATATTCCATTATTTATAAAATAAACGTTATATTCAACAGATAAAATAATAAATATAATTATTTTAACAGATAATAAATATAAACTATTAAAATAAAAATAATATATATATATATATATATATATATATATATATATATAGAGAGAGAGAGAGAGAGAGAGAGAGAGAATTCCAAAAACTGAAATTTTTATTTCTGCAGTGTATATGTATGTGAAGAGAAAAAGAGAAATAATATACAAATTAAGAGATTAAAAATCCTATATCATAAAAAATTAATAGAAATTTGCTCTTAAATATTTTAGATGAACATAAGAATTACCATTTACACTATTTATAAAGTTATAGTTTCATGGCAAAGCACATATGAAATATATATATATATATATATTGCACAAAATTTATACTAATATATGTAAAAAAAGCTATAGTTAATTTCAAAATAATATTTATAAACCATTATTTATATAAACAGATATATGCATATCAATTATATTTAAAATTCGGACTTGATTATATATAAATATATAAAATTATATTATATGTATCTAAATCCATGATACATAAATAAATATACAATATATATAAAAATATCTTTTTGCTAATATATTGAAAAATTGAGTTATAAGATATGATTAAAAATTTTATCGAGACAATCGTAACCTCTTGAACCGACTTTTGCACCAGCAATACGGCATGCAAGTTTGATAGCCCTTTGTAAAACTATTTCATCAATAAATTTTATTCGACTATATTCCAAATTCTTTATATCAAAATTTTTTTGTTTAATATCTTGTTTACTTATTGTACTGTCATCACACAACTTATTATCATTTGCATAAACTGCTTCTTTACATTTATATATAAATTTTACTTTGCTCTTGTTTAAGTAATATAGAACAGCTGCGTTAAATGTATCACCTGCTCCTAAAGTATCGATCACTTTGTGTGGCGGGAAAGCTGAAGATTGTACTATCGCACCACATGGAGTACGAGCAATTGCACCTTCCTCTGCCCAAGCACAAATAATAGCACCTCTAGAAAAATATTTATCTCTTAACAATATCATATTTCATATATAAATATTAAAAGTGGTTTTTATATGTATTTCTTACCTAAGCTTAGCATCTTGGCCAATAGTATGTATTACTTCCTTCATATTATTAAAACCTTGATTCTTAGCAAAATCTTTTGCTATAAATACTACATCAATATATGATAACAAATTCAATAATCTAAGACTTGATCTGGGATTTTCCAATTCCACGCTAATTGTAATGGGCATACATTTCTTACTGCAATCATGTGTGCCATTTAATGACTTGTTATAATTTTCTATATGTTTTATCATAAGTAACATTTCATCTATATTTCTTCCCTAATAATATAAAATGTTTTAATTACATTGCTATATAAAAATTTATTATCTATATTATAAAGCATACTTCAAAGTGAACCCAGCTATACTCTGCTAAATTTAATTGTTCAAAGTTCTTTATTGTCAATTCTGGTAAATTTTGATTGTGATATATAATTGTACGAGTCCCAGTATTTAAACTCAATATAATAGTTGAGATAGGACAGCCAATTCCTTTTATGATAGGACAATGAGAATAATCAATTTTATATTTGTATAGATCATCTTGCATAAAATTAACATGTTCATCTGCGCTTAAACAAGCTAAAAGCTCACATGACTGTCCTAACAATGATAGTACAGTACAAGTGTTTGATGCATTGCCCCCTCTTTGCCACCTACAATCGATAGATCTGAAAATTATATTTATAATAAGAAATAAAAAGAATGAAATAATTAATTATAAAAATAATAAGAAAATGTTTAAATCAGAAATTAAAAGACTATAACAGTTTTATATAAATATAAATATAATAAACATAACTAGAAATTAAGAAATTATAAAAAATAAAATTTCCATAAAATTTCCTTCCATAAAAATAGATGTTGCTAATTTATATAAAATAAAAAACTTGAAAAAATACTTGTTATTCAGAAGAAAAATATTCTCACAAAGATCAAAGTTTAACAAAACATTATCTCACATATTTGATATTGTAAACAAATTTGTCATTGTTATTTTTTCAACATTATCTTTTTCAAAATGAAAAATCCATGCAAATTTTTCCAGATTCTTTCTCATTATTCTCATTATTCTCATTGTCAATAATATGCGCATCGTTCTTAAGTGAAAAAACAATATTATATTGAGGAGAAACATACGTAATGTGTTTTTCGAGAATGTTGCTTTATCGAGAGATACTTTGTTTCACGCTAAATGCTGAAACATACTTATTTTTAAAAAAATTAAAGAAAGAAAAATTATTCGATCGCATGATCTATGTGGAATTTATGCGCAGTCGTATTTTACAACTCACGCGAAAGTGTACCAATGACATTTCGCACGCTTGCACGGCAAACTCATTTGAATTGGGCGCGAACGAAATTAATCACACACACATACACACATACACACACACACACCCACACATGCACGAACCTTTGTGTAGAATCCTCCGCAGGAAACTGCTCACACATTTGAACAATATCGAGGCAAATGCGCCCCACGCATAAGATCTTCGACACATCGGATTTCGTTGGCGAGAAATCGTCGTCGATGACCTCATTTTCACGAAAGCCAGTTTCCGGATTCGATGTCATGTCAACGTTTTATTTAACACACGAAACACGCGTTTCTTTTCTACGGACACCAATCCAGTTTAACGCTTCATCCAGCACATGAATGTTGCAACTGCAGCAACATCAGGTCATATCAGATTATGAGGCCACGTTCACGCATCACATCGCCTTTGAACTTTGAAGTTGTCTGATAAACGGGCATAAATGTTTATCCATTATTAGAGCCTATTCATATAAATCGTGCCTCAAGTCTATGAACGAGAAAATCAACCAATCGCACATCTGAAATAAAAAAATAATTATTGCATTTTATAAATAATATATATATTTTTTCTATTTAGTATCATTTATTATTATAAATTATTATTATCAATTATATTTATATATATTATAACATTTATTATCATAAATAAATAAATATATATATATATATATTTATTTATTTATTTATACTTCTAAGATTTACGGAATTACCGATAATTTAAACAATCTTCTTCACGTATGTAATAATAACAAAAATGTAAATAATGTATTATCACATATGACAATACGTCATTCAAATTTTTGCGCCAGAGGAAGAGAAGGAGAATCGTCATGAAGGTCGTGAACGTGATCAAAATGCTAAGATGGCGACGAGATCGAGCTGTTAGCGTATCGCACAATAGCTTGTTAAAAATTATCTCCAAACTTACGATACCGCGACGGGTATTTGCGTTGCATTATACGATTGAACGAAAAGGGCTCGTTTATTTGTCGTAACGATTATCCGCGTCGTCACGTCAAACGCACTTATGCGACACACGTGGCCCGAGAAACTCGCGCCCGTTGGCGCATAATTCCGTGTTAGAGAAAATCCGCGATTCGTTGCCGCTTGTTTGTATGTAAATAACGATGGATCCACGTTTGCATAGAAGATCCGACCCGGAAAAGGAATCGGGCGATTTGGTTAGTGACGACTTGTTCATCACGAAACTTCGCGTCTCGCTATCCGCACGAATTAGTCTCGGCGAAATGACAATCTCCTTCGATAATGCGTTTCTCGCGTTATGCATTCGCATAATCGAGAAAAAGTACAAAGAGCCGTTATTGCGCTCTTGGTAAAATTATATGCTCTTGATGGCAAACCTTGTATAAAGATTATGTACAAAATTGAAGTTCACGTTTTCATACGTGTAGCTTTGGTTCTGCCACTTGCAAATTTTAATGACAGATTACTGCTAATATTGCGAATGCATAATGCTCTATAAAAACAACAATATTTTTCATTAATTTAATGGCAACTTTATAATATTCTATGTGAAAGAGAAAAGAGATTATTGTTAATATTGTTTAAATTAATTTCTTTTTAAACAATGTTTAGAAATGTTGCAAAAATAATTTGTCATATACAAGTAATATTACATAATTATACTAATATGTGGGATTATTTTTTTTTTTATATTCAAATCTAATAATTTTAAAAATATATATTTTATTGCATGCGCAGATTGTTGAATGGATAAATGAGGCTTCTATGAGCCTCGCTGAAGACATTAAGGTTGCCAATATTTGTAAGATACAAGAGTTTTTATTGAATAAAGAACCACATTTACTAGAACTTTATTTGGATGATGTTCTTCAATTTGCAATAAATAGAAGTGCCGAAGTCAGGAAAACTATTACAGGATTCATCGAAGAAGCTGGGTTAATATTATTAAATTCATTTATTATCATGCACGATAGTTGTAATATTTTTTCATATATTTTACACTTTATAATATTTATAATTTATAATACTTTTTTAGCATAAAACAACCAGAGGTAATCCCTCGTGTAGTTCAGATACTTCTTACGTTAGCATCAGATGAAACATCGGCTGTGGCTAAACGTGCGCTTAGAGCCAGTGGTAGAATTCTTAGAGCTGCTCTTAAATGGATTGCTAGTGCTACTATTGTTACGCCAGAGATGGAATTGGCATGGACTCAATTAAGTGCTCTCAAAGTTCAAATCATAAATATGATTGACAGTGATAATGATGGGTGAGTAAAATAAAAATAATCATGAAGATAATTTTCATCGCTAGCCATAAACATACACACACACACACACACACACACACACACACACACACACACACACACCACACACACACACACATATATATAGAGAGAGAGAGAAAGATAATATTGTTAAAATGTCTTAAATTTTTTTTTTATAGAATAAGAACACAAGCTGTGAAGTTTCTTGAGGGTGTAATCCTAATACAGACATATCCAGATCCCGATTGCCCAAAGAAACCTGATGACTTTTCTCTCGAAGATATTCCTCTAACATTAAAAATAGCTCGTAGGCGGAAATTAGAAGAAGAAGCAAATCATGTTATGGATTTATTAATTAAATTTCATGGATCTCCACATGTTAGTAGCGTCAATTTAATGACATGTATGGGATCTTTGGCATTAATTGCCAAAATGAGGCCACAATTTATGCCAAATGTAATTCAAGGTATATTTTTATATACATTATATATATGTTACTTTTTAGTACATTTTTGCATAAAATTTAATAATTATAATGTAATTAATTATGTAATAATTAATTATAATGTAATACACAGCTTTACAGAGATTGCAACATGATCTTCCACCAACACTCTCTGATTCTCAAGTAACTAGTGTGCAAAAACAATTGAAACTTACACTTCTCGGATTAATAAAACATCCTGCTAGTATAGAATATGCTTCAGCTATAGCTAAACAATTAGCTCAACTTGGAGCAAAAGAGCAGGAAATTATTAAGGCCTATCCAAAACCAGAAGATGTTCGTCGTATAAAAAAACGTCAACAGGTATATGAGATTTCATCTAAGGAACATATTTTTTTATTGTATTTATGTAATTCTTAAGAATTTTTTTGTTACATATAGGAAGTAGCAGCTGCTAGTGCTGCTAAGCGAGCAAAGATTGATATAGCTCTAATATCCGAGGATGTAGAAGCGACGTCAAGTCTTCTTCCTACTTTTAAATTACCAGAATTAATTGAACTTTCTGAAAGTTTTATTGCCGAAAGGCTCAGTGTAGAAATTGCAACAGATTTAGTAATGGATAGTATGGTATGTATTACAAATTACATATGAATTCTATTCATATGGAAAACCTAATAAAACGTATCCTATTCTATTGAACTGCGTTTGATAGGCATGGGTACCAGATACTATGACAACAATTTTCCAAAGAGAATATCAACCTACTGCGACTACTGATATTAATATACAACGCCAAACAATTGCTAAACTTTTAGCAGCGCAAATCAAACAAACTAAAGCGAAAAAGCACAAAAAAGATACAAAAGAGGAAGATGCTGTAATGGAAGATTTAATTAAGAATCCTACCATTAGCGTAGCTGAGGCAAAGCGTGAGCGTAAACGCGAAAAAGATCGCGAGAAAGAAAAAGAAGCAAAAGCATCATTGGAAGCTCATGAAAAATCCCTTGCAAAAGCTAGAAATCGTTTAAAGGCATTAAAATTAACTGAAGTGACAAAGCCACTTTCAAAGGAAACTAAAGAGCGAATGTTACTCATGGCAGTCAATCGAATATTACTTTCGGAAAAGACTGCAGTTCTCGGTGGTGTAGCCGCTATAAGGTAATAACAAAATATAGATTCATATAATGATAATACAGATTCTTATGTATAATACATATCTTATTTATCTTTAATAATTCATTTCTTTCTACTATATGTTATAGATCTAAAATTTTGACTACTCTGGCAGCTACTTTTAATCCTTATATTAAGGAAGCTATAAGGCGATATATTATCGATGATATGCGAAACCGATTGGACTTAGCATTAGGTTGGCTATATGAAGAGTATGCACTGTTTCAGGGATTTCAAAGACGGACTACATTATGTACAAAACCACAAGAAGCTCCACATCAAGCATATAATTTTTTACTATGCACCTTAGTATCAGCTATCGATTCAGTACAGGGTAAAGACCGCGATACATTGTTATCCAGGTAATATTAAATTTTTTATCTCATATATATATATATATATATATATATATATATATATATATATATAGAAGTGTGAAAATCTGTGAGAAAAAGAAATGTAGATATATCAGTATCTTTATCAATCTATACTTATATCAATTTTTAAATTTAAAAAAGAGATACCAAGCGGATTACAAATTACGATTTTTTTAACATAAAAGTAGCTATAACTCGGAAACGATTTATTTTCGGATTTATATTATATAGCTTTTTTCCCTTCTTTTCTTCTTCGGATCCCGAATCACCTCCTGAAATATGCGAACGATTTTCCGGACATCCTGTATATAAATATATTTTTTTTGTTAACAAAAGGTTATATTTGGAGGCACCACTAATAACTGAAGATGCTGTAGAGGCATTAAAAATGGTGTCGTCTGACGAAACTAGAGGTCTTGCACCATTGCAGCTTCTGAAAGAAATGGTAGTGCGTAGACCCACGAAACAATTGATATTTTTAAATGTCTTATTATGCCATACTGGACATGAGAATAATACAGTAAGATTCTTAATCAAATTTTATGATACTTATATAATATGTAAGAAAAATACTAATAAAATTATATAAAACTTCACATGTTTATATAAATAGATACGGGAAGCTGCAATACAATTAGTCTGTCAGTTGTACAGCAGACCAGAATTAAGTAAACTGATTGAGGAATATGCAGTTCTATATCTAGGCTTTTTACGCCTTCATAATCCACCTGAAATTGTTTTTGGGCCAGATAGAGGCAGACAACAAATTGAAAGCCAATGGACTGAATCAACTACACGCGCTTGTTTAGGTTTATATCTTGCTCTTCTTAGTGAGCATCAAGATCTTATTCATGAGTAAGTGTAATTAAAACACATTTTTTACTATTAAATGGACGTGCGCACACATACATATAGAATATATGTCTGTGAAAAAATGAATATGAATAACTATTATGTATATTCCATAATTATATTTAATAATGATAGATTAGCAAGAGTGTATACATCAATGGCTGCAGATGTGAAACGTATTGTATTAAGACTAGTGGAAGGGCCAGTGAGATCTTTAGGTATGGGTAGCCCACAACTACTCGCACTTGTCGAGAATTGTCCGAAAGGATCTGAAACTTTAGTCACAAGGATTATACATATTCTTACTGAGAAATGTATGTTATTATTATTTATAGATAAAATATATTTTATCTATATAATATTTGCTGATTTTAGTTGTATTTTACATAATGTTGTTTGTATGTGCAGCTGCCCCAAGTACAGAATTGGTAGCCAGGGTACGAGAATTATATCAAACTAGAGTCTCTGATGTTAGATTTTTAATACCTGTTTTAAATGGACTTACAAAAAAAGAAGTGATTGCTGCACTTCCAAAATTGATAAAATTAAATCCTATTGTCGTAAAAGAGGTAAATAATTTCTTTGAATTATTATTTTATTTATTATCTTAAGCTTCACTTCTAAGGAGTATCATACTAATGAATATATTTATATTTTTTAAAGGTATTTAATAGATTACTTGGAACACATAACAATGATAGCGGTGTACCTCACACATCGCCTATTACACCTGCAGAATTGTTAATAGCTTTACATAATATAGATCCAAGTAAGGCTGAATTAAAAACTGTTATCAAAGGTAAATCATTCTATGTATGGCATTTAAGAGAATTATTTTACTTAGGGGAAAATTGCTTTAAATTACTTTATTTAAGGGAAAATTGTGCTTATATAAACTTTAGGAATACATTTCCTTTTGTTTACAGCAACTTCTCTTTGTTTTGCTGAAAAACAAGCATATACGCAAGAAACAGTCGCCGTTGTGATGCAACACCTTATGGAGATGACACCTTTGCCAACACTACTGATGCGCACGGTTATACAGAGTTTGGCCCTTTATCCTAGGCTAAGTGGATTTGTCATGAATATACTTCAGCGTCTGATTTTGAAACAAGTATGGAAACAACCAAAAGTATGGGAGGGTTTTGTCAAATGCTGCGAACGCACGCAACCGCAAAGTTTTGCCGTTATTCTGCAGTTACCGCCGGCACAATTGTTAGAAGCGCTCCGAATGGCCAGCAATTTACGCGCTCCTTTGTTAGCCCATGTTGAGGCTTTTGCTGAGAATCAGGTAATTTTCTTAACATTTTTACAACATTAACATAAAACATTAAACTGAACATTAAAAATGACTGAATTTGCATATAAATAAATATTGAAATAAAATTACAAATACTAAATATGATATTAAATGTAGTGAAGCTTTAACGTGAATAATATTACACGTTATATACATATATTTTATATTATATCGAAAATCTAGTAAAAAAAGAAGAATATTTAATTAAGATATAATATTTTCATTTTTTTTTCTAGAAAGCACACATTCCACAATCGATAATGGATGTCATACAGGGTAAAATACCCTGTGACATGCACGATGAGTTTGATATTGTGAGTAAAGATGCCTGTATATAAAGGAACAGTTTTTTAAGCCCTCTCTTTATAATATAATTCTTTAAAATAAACACGATACTGGGGAGACCCAAAAATATCTCCTCCATCAATTTCTTTCAGACGCAACCTGATGATTATTCGAATGATCAAAAACCAGATACAATGGAACTTGATCTTTCGGAACCAGCTCCTCCCGGTTTAGATTAGCATAAAATCATTCCAGTATTAGAATCAGAAGCATCGTCTACCGTATATCCTAATAACGAATCCGCACTGTAATCCTTACAGTAAATTATTTTTTATTTTATTTTATTTTTTGCATTGTTGTAAATTCCGTGTATTACAGTTACATATTGCATTGACAAGATCCCTATTTATAGTCTCATTTGATATAGTACAATTTTGAATTTGAAACTTTATTTAATTAATATTTAGCACTGAATGTGCGATTGCAGAAAAAATAAAATCATAAACATAAACATTTTTTAAGATAAAATAATAAGACAACAGCACAATTTGAGCGATTATTTGATATTGTTTTCTTGACTTTTCATTCGATATTATACATATTAATTTTAAATCATTATTTGATCATCTATATATTCATTTAAGTATTTAATGTCATAGATGCTATCTTCTCTCTTCTCATTTAAATAATCCTGATATATTTGAAAAAAATATCCATTTTTTTAAATTTTTAGAAATTTTTTTATATTTGTGATGAATGTTTTGATAAATGTTTTGATTTGCATTACGCTAATGTGATAGAATACGAATGCTACCTTTCTTTCTGTAACTCTTCTTATATATAAATAATACTATCAATTTATATATATATATATATATATTAATATTATCTTTGATATATTTGCAAAAGTATATCAATTTTTTAAAAATCTCTAAAAATTTTTTTATATTTGTGATGAATGTCTTGACAAATGTCTTGATTTACATTATACTATAATTTTTACAAATGTATGGAGAAAGAAATATCAGTGTTTGTGTAAGTTAGTTATAATATATCTAAGATATATTTAATACAATGATATATCTAAGATATATTTCATACAAATACACATGAAGCTTTGAGGAAATAGGTAACTAGGTAATTAACAAAATCTTCAATTGATAATTTTCACCTCAGATTTTGATTTTCTAAAATTAAAAACTTGCGAGTGATCATTTCTTGATTACTTGCTTGCTCGCTCGTGTTCACTGCAACTTAAACAATCACCCTTTTGCAGTGATATAAATCTGTTTCAAAATTACTCTTCTTTATTGCAATTATTACAAAAATAATATTTTATTGCAATATAAAAAAAATATACAATATGTATATTAGTTTGAACAATTAGTTTGTCGTATATTGCTGTATTGCTTATGCATAAGAATTATATTAATTGCAAATTAGTTTAGATACATTGCACATATATGTATATATGTATATGTTAGAAGTTATATAAAACATGTGTGTGCTTAAATATGTGTTCAAAAAATTTAATAAACGTAAAATATATAAATATATATAATTTAATCATAGAATTTGACATCACAGAATTTTATGAAAATAAATAATTGGTACACAACTTTTTTCATAACAACATATAGAGTTCGTATTGTGTGTAAAAACAATAATAAAGTTTTTTTATTATTTATGTAGAAAAAATTCTCATTTGTTTTATAAATATTTTTCTTTTTAAAGAGTAAATAAATATAATATACATACAATATTCTGCATACAAAACACATACAATATACATACAGTTTTAAATAAATGTTCAAAAAGATTCGATAAAAAAAATAGAAATTTTTTAAAATGATATCTAGTATGAATTTTAAAATAACAAGATAAAGAGAGGATTCTACCATTATTTCCTGGAAATACTTATTTGTAATTTGTATTTGCATATATACATTAAGCATATATATATCTTATGTCAATGTATTTATGCAAATAAAATATATACAGAACATTGCATCAGTGTAACATCATCAATGTTTCTAACAAATTAACATAAAAATTGCTTTTGTAAGAATTCTGAATAGAAAAAGTTATTAAAAATAATTTTCTAATCTTATATTTAAAAGATAACGGAATTGTGAGTATACAAAGGTATATATCTGCGAACGAGTAAGCAAAAGATAGTAAGAGAAACACGAGCAAAATGTTTGCGTGCAGCAGCTCTACACAATTCTTTTATCGGTCGCATCATAAGAAAAATAAATCGACTATCTCACGAGATTTAAACTTTGTATTTGAGGAACTTTAGATGTCTATACAATAGATTATACCTGATATTTCTGTCTTTTTATGATATGTTATAAATTCTTGACTTATATGCAAGAGAAAAAAGCAGTTATTGTATCATATTTTTGATAAGATTTGTGCTTGATACATTTGATATATATTTAATGTCAATTTACATTTTGATATTTTTAATTTGCAAAATTTCATAGCTACATATTCATGACTGTGATAATGTCGATAAATAGCCAAAATGGTCTGCTACTTTAAAAAAATAGAAATATAAATTCTTACGTAGATAGAAAAAGAAGAAGAAAGAAGAGATCTTTTCATTTTAGTTGCTCTCTTTTTTTTCTTTTATTTTTCTTTCTTTAACAATTTAAATCTATATTTATCATAGGAAATGTGAAAATGCTTATAAAACAAATTGATTCATATTTTGATATCAAATATTTGTCAAACAAGATAAAATTTACTACAAATCTTTAATTTAGACTTCCAACAATTTCTTTAATACAAAATGCAACAATTCTCTAATTTAAACGAATAGTAACGAATAGTATTAATATTTATAATAGAATAGAATTAATAAATATATATAAGTAATTATAATAAAAATTTAGAATATTATATATATAAATTATATATATATATATTATATATATAATATAATATAATATAATATCATGATAATTAAGTAATCGAGCACTAAGAGCCTACAAAAAATTTTTTACACAGATTAATAAAAACGTACAGGAGAAGTGTCGGTGTGGGGCTGAATAGCTCAGTGGTAAGAGCAGTCGCCCGGCAAGCGAAAGACTCGGATTCGATTCCCGATTCAGCGACTTCGCCCCGATATTTTTCCTGTCTATATCTCTCCAGGGGGATAAAGGGGGTGTTATAGAAGTCTCAAACCAAGAGAATCTATAACTTGGCATATGTATGTCTTTATAAAAAAAAAAAAAAAAAATCGCGAACAATTAATGTTCGAAATAATTTACGCATTGCCATCCGCGTTTTGTAGGCTCTTAGTGCTCGATTACTTAATTATCATGTTGTTAAATACATAGAGCCGAATTATTTACCAATTTATTTATAATATAATATAATATAATATAATATAAATATATATAAATATTAGGTTGAAAATATTTGTGATATAAGGCAATATTATCGGGGAACAATTAACACTTCGTAAGGTTTTGGTGCAATTATCAATCCACTGGTAAACTCTGCCTTAATGGATTTTTCACCCGGTACTGGAAGTAAACGATACTTTTGCATTATGCTGATAAATAACAGGAACAAAGCATTTTTTGCAAATGCTTCAGCGGGACATCTTCTTTTTCCTAATAAAAAAAGAATTTATATATATATATATATATATATATATATATATATATATATATTTATATGTATTTAATGGTCGAAATAACGATACATCAAATTTGTCCATGTGACCATAATAACTATATTGTAGATATTTACTATGCAAATGATTTCACACAAACATTAATTAAGAGAATATTTTCTTTTCAAAAAGACATGATTTTCTTTTGCATGAAACAATCAGTAAACAAAATAGAATTATCATAATTACATAATTGGTAAATCTTATAAAATATGTTACAACAATATTTAATTTTTTTGTTATAATTATTACTTTTCCATAAATGATAATTTACCTTTTCCAAATAATATGATATTTTCGTCCATTCGATAAGTACCATCTTCCTTTAAATGCCTTTCAGGCTTAAATGAAGTCGGATCAGGAAATAATTCTGGATTCATATTATTGTGAAAAACATTCATTAACACGGTGGTATTCTTTGGTATTGTGTAACCTCCAAGGATTGTGTCATGAAGAACACGTCGTGGGCCAATTACAGGTGTAACGAGCCACATACGTTGAGCCTCGACAAGTACAGCCTTCGTAAAAGGCATTCTGTAATTTGAAATTAAATAAGTATTTTTTCATGAATAATGAAAAATATATGAGAAATATAAGAGTTACAAAAAAATATTTGAAACATTTTTGAAAAAAATGTATTCGACATTTATATAAAAATATATTAAAATATGTAAAATCATTACTTTATTCCATCTTCCAAAATAGGATATCTATTAGGACCGATTACAACGTCGATCTCCTCGTGCACTTTGCGTTGTACGTCCTGGTGATTGACTATTTGCAAAAAGAGAAACTCCAATGTTGCCGTTGTAGTCTTTATTCCACCGAAGAAAAGATCCAGCAATGTTACAATGAGATTATCATCTTAAACCATAAAAGATCGCATGTTCCAAAAATAACATAACACATTTATCTTATTAGTTCACAATTTTGTCAGATAAAAATAATATTTAGTATCGCTATTTTGTCGTGATAGTGATAAACATATTTCTAGCTGATAACGAAAGTTGACAGCCTTTTTAAGATAAAATCCTTAAATCATCTGCAAAAAGCATTAGTCAAGTTTTTTATCGATAAAAAACTTGACCAATGCTTTTTGCAGATGATTTAAGGATTTTATCTTAAAAAGGCTGTCAACTTTCGTTATCAGCTAGAAATATGTTTATCACTATCACGACAAAATAGCGATGCTAAATATTATTTTATATTTAATTTCATAGAATACTAAATATTAAATATTACTATTAATTGTCATGTTTCTCTTTCTATGAGCTTGATAAGCGTCCGCGAATCGGAATATGATTACAATTTTTATCGATAAAAAACTTGACCTTTTATCGAAAAACTTGACTTTTGTATAAAAGTTTTTATCGATAAAAGGTCAAGTTTTTTATCGATAAAAATTGTAATCATATTCCGATTCGCGGACGCTTATCAAACTCATAGAAAGAGAAACATGACAATTAATAGTAATATTTAATATTTAGTATTCTATGAAATTAAATATAAAATAATATTACAATAATACTATATTGATAATAGTCCAAAATTAAATAAAATAACAACAAATATTAAAACAAGATTTTCGTAATCTCTGTCTTCGATTTCTCGCATTTAAATTAATCGCATTAAATATCTCGCATTTAAAGTAATTGTACAATCATAAAGCAATATAAGCTCGTATATTTCAATGGTATAAATTAAAATGGGCCTATACTGCAAAAAAAATATCGTTTAGACTACAATTAATTTTAGAGTATGATGCAATAATATATTTGAAGTTTTTATATAATTGTGAAAAAGATGAGATTGTTGCATTACCTCTCTACATGTCATTAATAGTAAACAATTTGACTCATACCTGAAAACACGTCCTTGTACTGTTGTGCGAACATCTCGTGGAGAAACGCATCGATAAAATCTTTTTCTTTTCCTTCGACATACTTTTGTTTATGTTCATTAATAGTTTCCTAAATATTGGAGACAATTGCAATACATAAGTTGTAAATAATCATTTTGTTCAAACGAAAGCAAACACAATATTGAGAGCCATTAAAATTATGTACCATTAACAAGTTCTTAAGTTCATTGTTTAATGTGACAAGGATTTTATATCCTGAGATTTCAGGAACGATGAAACGTAGCCAAGGGAAACTGGATAAAATCCCACCAGACATATCAAACTTCTGCGAGCGACGAGTCATCAAGTCTAACAAAATTTGTAATCTGCAAGCAGTCATAGAACCGATGAAACGATAAACGATTATAGATCGACATATAATCGAATCATCATATTCTTTATTTTCAGAGACTTATCATGTTTTTAATATAATTGTTTCTTACGCATTCTCTTGCTGCACGATCATGATCACGCAAATATAAAGTATATTACTAAATTAATTAACGCAAAAGGAGAAATAGTAAAGAACAGAAAATAAAGTGTAAAAAATTGATTATAATTTTGAATTCAAACGTTCTGAAAATAAATTCGTAGTAGTTACTAACTAAAATATCTCGAGGAACGTCGTATGCTACACGTACCTTGACTGATCTTCAGAGACTCTTTTTCCTGTGATTAGAGTCCAGAGAACATTTATTACACTAGGTGCGATTACTGTTTGTATATGTTGCACACCACCATCTTTTAGTTTTTCCATGATAAGTACCAGTTCATCCAAAAGAAGTTGCATCATTTCTTGTTTAACGAAACCAATTTTCTTCAGAGTACATATTGACCAAGTACGTAATATATTCCAATCCGAACCATCATTCATTGTGATCCCTATTAGTGATTTTAATGAATCGATAATTTTAATTTTTTTCAATTTATGCAACTAATCATTCTTTAATATAACCAATAAATTTATTTGTTTAAAAATTTAAGAAATTTCTTTTTTAGAAAATGTCATGTATCGTTGAGAATTGAAATGTTTTATTTTTATTTCTTTATTTCTTGAGAAATTAAATTTAAGAATTTTATTTTGCGTTTTACGCGATTTGTGAAAAAATGTCAAAAATGTACTAATGTACGTTTTTAAAAAATTTAAATTCAAATGTTTGGAAAAAATATAAAAATATTAAAAATTGGCTATATAACAAGAACAAATATGTATGAATTATTTATTTATAAATTATAAATTAGATAAGAAAAACTTCATTTTATATTTTCAAATAAAATAGCAAAAAATAATTATCCTTATGATAATTATCTTTATGATAAAATTGTATATACAATATTTAAGGATCAATTTTTAAATTTTAAACTTTAATATAGCGAGATTTTCAATCAAATTTGTTACCTTTTTTCATTCCCATGTTACGTAACTTTATGAACTCATTCCAAGGACGTCCATCATACTCTCTTTTGTTAAGTATTTCGTGTATGAGTTTACTGTTTGAAACAACAATCGTATCATTGCCACCTAATCGTAAACTAATGATATCGCTATTATATTGCTTGCTGAGTTCCAAAAAGGCTAAGTGTTGTCCGCCAAGTTTTTTTGACAATTTTTTAAGATAATATGTATTCCCAACAAATGGCCACGCAAAGGGACCTAAAAATTTTTGATACAAAGTATAGACATAAAAATTGTCATTGTAAATCTATATTACAAGATATTCTAGTATTATGTAGTGTGTTTTTCTCGCTAGATTAATTTGGAATTATTGAACATAATTCAATATTGCATAATTCAATATTTTTAAACAATTATTTCCAATTTATGTGAGTTTTATGATATTTTATAAGATATTTTCAAATATGACAGGAATTTTTAAAAAAAGAAAAGACATACAAAGGAAAAGATAAAACATATACAAAAATATAAGACGATAACAAAAAATATAAAAAATTTTGTACTGCTATAACAATAATTAAATTCTTGATTGTCATATCGGAAAAAATTATTAAAATAACTACCTACCATTTTCTAAATTTAAGTTTGTTACTTATTTGTTACTTATTGTTTGTTACTTATTATTTTCGTACCATTGTATCCATTTTCTCGTCGATGTACAAGTTATTGTATTTTATATATTTTTTAAATATATTATAAGTTATTATTTTAAGTGTTTACGCTGACTATTGTCGTTGGAAATGGTTATAATTTATCAATTATATTTCTCAAACACAAAAAATAACAATACAAGTAAAAAATAACTCATTATTTTAATATATATGAATATTAAATTAAATAAATTTTACATAAAACATATGGACTTTGTCTTTTTTTTTATATATTATTATGAAATGTTGATATTATAACTAATACTATTGTATATAAACATTAAAATAGTTTATACAAAAATTAAGAAATCTAAAAAAAATTAAGTTTTTTGTACAGAAAACAAAAAAGAATTATTTAAAAGAATTATAAAAATTGCTTGATAATATAAGGTGTTTTTCAGCAAGCAAGATAGAAAACACAGTGTAACACTAAAATAATAAAAACGAAGTGATAGAAGTAATAAAAGTGAAAGAAGTAATAAAAATGATAGAAGTAATAAAAGTGACCTCTGTGTCATTTGCTGTGTCAATAATATCCAAATAAAATATGAAATCATGACTGAATCACGTGTTCTCTATCTTGCTTGCTGAAAAACACCTTATATTATCTTTTATTATCAAGCAATTTTTATAATTCTTTTAAATAATTCTTATTACAAAAAACTTAATTTTTCACGATTAGATTTGCGACAGAGTTCATGTCAAAAAAATTCAGTGTAAACACTTAAAATAACTTCATATACTTAAAAAATATATAATAGAAACAATAACTTTTCGATGAAAAAATGGATATAATATTCTCCGATTCAATATAATGGCGATTAATATATAAATAAAAAGAAACACTACATACATTATTTAATAATTTAAATGATTAAAGAAATTATGTTATAAAGTATAAAGTATAATCTTTACTTTTATTTCTTTAATAAGAGAATATAGTAAATAAAAAATATTTTTATAAATAATTTGATAACCACTATCTATAAATTCGATAATATATAACATAAAATATAAAAGGAGAGTATTTGTTAAGTTTGCAGATTTATTTTGAAGATATTCAGAATAAACTAATGTAATAAATTACATTTCTAAGAAAGATGGGAAGCTCTAACATTTTTTAGTTTAAAAAAAATAATAAAATTTAGTTTAAAGGTTTCAAGGACCAATGTAATGGTGAAAATTTGCAAAAAATAGAACGGTTATTACAATTTAACAAACCATCAGAAAATGTTTATTGAATTTAAAAACGACAAACGCTGCGTTTCGATCCAATTCGGATTCTTTTCAATATCGAATAACAAAGTGAGTAATAAACATAAAAAACGCAAATTAAAATAAAATGTTTTTCGAATCTTATTTATATTATACCAATAACTGTTAATTTTATTTTTATTTTTATTGTTTATTATTCATTTTGTTATTCGACATTGAAAAGGATCCGAATTGGATCGAAACGCGTTTGTCGTTTTTAAATTCAATAAACATTTTCTGATGGTTTATTAAATTGTAATAACCGTTCTATTTTTTGCAAATTTTTACCATTGCGTTGGTCCTTGAAGCTTTTGAACTAAATTTTATTGATTTATCTAACGAACCTTTACTTCATTATAATAATTTTAAAAAAATGTTTTATATTATATATATATAAATCGTTAGGTATATTATATATTATATATTCCTCTAAAACACAATTTATACTTATTAAATAAATAAAATTAAATTGTTTAAAATGTATATAATTTACTTATATAAGTATACCTATATAAGTATATTGCTTTTACTAATTAACTAAGAAAAAGTTTCTTTTTAAATTTTTCAAATTCTATTTTATTAATTGAAGAGAGAGAATAAAATTTCTTATTGTACAAAATATTAAATAATTAAGAATACTGTAAATGTAAATAATTAATTTATATAATTGAGCATTTAAATTGTATAGAATGTGTTATAATTTATTAAAATTAATTCTAATAAAAAATAAATTATTTATTAAAAAAATTAATTACCTGGTGGATAGTTCGATTTCTGTCGTAATATAATGGTAATAAGTAAGATAATTAAAATCGTCGCCGTCAATGTTACTATCATTGTGTCTCGCTGTTAAATTTGTCTCTTTCTTACTCGGAATTGCGTTTCTCAGAATAGATCCTCGTATTCTGTCCACTTTGCTGGAATATAAACCAGTTTTAACAAATTTTTTTCAGCGTTTCTGCAGGTTGACTTGTCAAATCAATCACATCTATCTTTTAATTTAAGGCAGAGAACTTATTATTTAAGTTGTCTTGCTTACAAAACCATGTTACTCAAATAAATACTGACTCGGTCACGTAATTCAATATATAGATCTAGCAATATTTAAACGCGCATGATCAATCGCGCTTGAATAAGAGATCTGTACATACAGATGTGAATCAACTGGCTAGACTGTTGGAGATATATCAATTAATGACAATGGTCCACTTATCAGGAAGTTTCCCTTTAATGAAAGTGAAGCCGACTTCATAACCGATCTTGGTACGAAAATATAAAATTCGTTTATATCAAATGAAAAACTAGTTAGTTTCTTAAGAGAAATTATTATTGATATATATTAAATTAGATTAAAAAATTAATATAAATTATAAATATATCAATTCTTTATCTAATTTTATGAGAAATTTTAAGCGAAAAAAATTATCAGAAGTCTATATAATTACCGATTGCATAATAAATTGATCGGTACATAAATATCAATTATTTGGATTGATCGTATCTAAGGTCCGAATCTAATATGTACAATTAAAGCAAATTAATAGCTGAAATTATGTAGTATGGATTTATTATTATTATTATTATTGAAGCTACATATTTATTATTATTATTACTATTATACATATTATATTCTGGTCTTCGATACGGTCAATTCAAATAATTGGCATTTATGTACCAATGAATTTATTATGCAGTCGATAATCTCCTGCATGATAGAAAGATTAACACAAGCATTAAAACTCACCCTATATATAGAATAATCTGAGGAAAAAAATATGATAGATATATGATATATTATTAAAGTATTTAAAATATAATGTATAATCACTGATAGTTACTTTACAAAATTCTAAATAGTTAAAAATTCTGGGCAGCATCATTTTTCATTCTGATTTCAAGATGCATGATATTCTTATAGTATGGTCTATTTAAAAAAATCTATGAATGTGATTGGTTTTCCAAATACTGTATAAATGAAATTAATGAAATTTCCTATATGAATTTTCAACCATTTGCATAAATGTATATACAAAACTTATATTAATAAAGTCATTGCAAAATAATCTCAAGAAAAACTGGACTTCTATATATTACTAGATTATCAACTAATATAAGGTTTGTTTATTCTTTCTAAACTTTCTGCAAATATTATTTTAATTTTACACAAAACTTAAAAAATAGTTTACGTGGCTTGAGTAGTCAAAGAATGTAATACAAATTGCGAAGATTAAAATTATAAATGGTAAATTGCATTACAGATACAAATATTTTTACAACTGATTCATGGTAAAACGATCTCTTGATTTAATCTTAAATGAGATGACACTAAAAAATGCGCAGGTGACTTGTATGAATACCTGTAACCGCCTATATCCTTCGATAAGCTCTTCTTGATTTCTCCGTCTTCACTCTGGTTAACGATATCCATATCTTCAGATTATGTATCTTAATGAGAAGCTAAACAATTCTAATGTATACTTTGCGAAATACTATATTCACAGCAGTTGAATATATCCTTATTTTTCACGATGACAGCAACAATTTTAATTATTAACAGACTTTCGCTTATGAAAATGCACAAAATACAAGACGTTGCGAAGTATACTTTTTACCTTTTTCATATAGGATCGATATATCTTTCAATTTACCTGAATCCAAAAAAGTGAAAGTACACAAGCGTGCGATGAGTATGAACTGATCACGTGATCACGTGAGTAAATGGTTACAATCATAGATATATAAAATGTATGATCGGAATCTATTCTGCGATGAGGTAATGATGAGGCACCAATAAGGTTTGACCACCAATTATATTGATCTAGGGTAACCAACTGATTGACCAATCAGAGAGTCCTATTTTGAATTGGCCAATTGGCGACGTGGTCAATCGAGTGGTCACCCGTATTGGTTAAAAATAACCAGTTTTAAAGCCCGTATTTAGAGAACCTCTAGGAGAGAGAATGGACAACTGATCAAGCTTTTTCATGATTGGCTGGCAGAAAATGTATCAATTTTAGCTATTGCGACGCCAATGCAAAATATGATGACACACAAATAGGACACACATATATTAACCTATTTGTGTGCATCATATTTTGCATTGGCGTCGCAATAGCTAAAATTGATACATTTTCTGCCAGCCAATCATGAAAAAGCTTGATCACATGTCACATGATCAGTTGTCCATTCTCTCTCCTAGAGGTTCTCTACCCGTATTACATTATAAGTTGGAATTGACCAATCAGAGTAGCCGACTGACAAATTCCTTTGTTTGGTTGCAAAAGTTGAACTCTGATTGCTAGTTACTTGTGTAAATCCACCAATCAGATCCCTTCGTTTCTGGACAACTTAGTTATATTTATTGAGTACAGATGTCATCTATCTACAATGTTTAAATTTAAGATTTAAAATATTCAAATGCGAGGGAAAAGATCGTCAGTTACAGACGAACATATGAGAGATATTTGATTGAATTGAACATATTTTTCACGTTTTAAAATAGCATTGTAAGTAAATAATAACATCATTATGAATTTTGAGTAAATATCGAAAGTACTTGGAAAATTTTCTGTTTTTTGGAAAGAAAATCTACGAAAAAAATGACATAACATTCGTTAATTTATCATAAATTTATATTGAGCAAATATTATATTATTGCATTTATATATACGAGTCTTTTTCTTCATAAATAATATTAAACAAATTAATAGAGAAAGAATAAATAAATAAAATTTATAAATATATTATAAATGTTATAAATAAATCATTTATTTATGTTATAATAATTTATAAATTTATAATTATATCTTTTTTCAGTAATATATAGATATTGTATAATATATTATTCATAATGGGAAGTGGACAGACATTTAAAGTGCCATCAACCATATCTGGATATAAAGAAATTATTCACGACACATGTCGCAAGATGATGGATCACGTTCACAACAGGGGTAGAAAGTATATACATAAAAATATATTTTTGTATTAAAAAAAAATTAATATTATACAAAAATACTTTAATAAATACTTCAGTATGTAATTGATATTAATAGAAAATTTTTTTTTGAGAGTATTAAATTGTCTATAAAATAATACCAAGTTAATAATATCTTTTATTATCAGAAACTTGCCAAGTAATTTTGTATAAGAGAGGAAATTTATATAATACACATAATTATCAGATAAATGACCTTTTAATATTTATAAATAATTTGTTTATATCATTAAATAGCTACCAATGGAGCTTAGGAGATTTTGAAATTGGAGCACCTTTAGGAAGAGGAAAATTTGGTCGTGTGTATCTAGCTAGAGAGAAGACTATGCATTATATGGTTGCCTTAAAAACATTGTATAAAGTTGAATTGGTAAAAGGACGTGTGGAAAAACAAGTAATGCGAGAAATTGAAATACAGACACATTTAAAGTATGTACATTACACACATTTTAAGATATATTTATATAAATATTCATTTATTTGTATATTGTATTACAGACATCCACACATTCTTCAATTATTAACATATTTTCATGATACTAAAAGAATTTATTTAGTTTTGGAATTTGCTGCAAGAGGTGAATTGTATAAAGAGTTAAAACGTCAGCCAGATGGAAGATTTAACGAACACTTGTATATATTTATATTTCTATTTTTATTGCTGTATATATAATTTTTACAAGCTACTTATGCTTTAAATATTTTATCAGATCTGCTAAATATACTTATCAAGTGGCTGATGCTTTGGAATATTGTCACAAAAATGATGTCATTCATAGAGACATAAAACCTGAAAATTTATTGCTTACATATGATGGTGACATAAAACTCGCAGACTTTGGATGGTCTGTACATGCACCATCCTCAAAGTAAGCATAAGATTCACATTTTCATTAGTTTAGTAGTTAACTTTGTGGAACATACTTTGTTATAGTTTCTAAAAGATTATTTATTTAACAATATCAAAAGAGTTGATTTTATTCAAATTTAGAGAGTGAATTTAATATTAACATCTTTTTCAGGCGCTTTACATTATGTGGAACCTTAGATTATCTGCCACCAGAAATGGTGATGGGACAGACCTATGATGTCTATGTCGATCATTGGTGTTTGGGAATTCTCTGTTATGAATTTCTTGCAGGAAAGCCACCTTTTTTAAGTGACACTCAACAAGAAACATACACCAAAATCAAAACCATGTATATACAATGGTCGGACAAAATTAAACCTGGAGCTAAAGACCTGATATCTAAAGTAACATTTATGTTTCATATTTTTATATTGTAATGTATATACAGGGTGTCCCAAAACTCATAATCAATCTTTCAAAGACAGATTCCTGGGATCATCTGAAGACGATTTTTCCTCAACGAAAATGTCGAGGCACTAATAATTTTCGAATTATAAGTGATTGGAAATAAGGGGTTTTTCGTAAACTAAGCTTTGCAGAAATAAAATATTAACAAAACCATATTCTTCGATTAATTTTAAATAGAGTTTACTTTAGTTAAGTTTTAATTTAAGACTTAATTGCAAAGATGTATGATGACAAAAATCGGGAACATGCAAAAAATGATGGCCTTCATCGACATTTTCGCTGAGGAAAAATCTCCAAATGATCCCAGGAATCTGTCTTTGAAAGATTGATTATGTGTTTTGGGACACCCTGTATATAATAAAGACGTATATCTAACTTTTAAATTTATCTTTACAGCTTATATTGTAATGTATATATATATATATAATAAAGATGTATATCTAACTTTTAAATTTATCTTTACAGTTAATCAAGAAAAAAAGTTCAGAGCGAATTTCTATGGCTGAGGTTAAGACACATCCTTGGATTGTAGAGCACAAAGATTTATCTAAACAAACAGCTTAAATTAAAACAGATAAAAGATTCTTCATTCACTGCTAAACATATTTTGTATTTGGTCATTTTTTTTCTTTATAATTAGATACAATATGAAAAATATATTTGTATACTCAAAGAATGAGAAATATCGATAAACATTGACAGATTTGCATGCTCCTTCATAATATATATTTTCGTATAGTATAACATCTAGAACCATGAGTAATTTCTATATATTTTTAATATTTTACAATATAGAGTTTTAAAAATATTCTGGATTTGTGAATACTCATCTATTTAAGTAAAATATTATCATATATAATAAAAATACTTGTGTTACAAATTTTATCAAATTATTTTAATTGAGATTAAGTACTATTTTAATTGAGTTTAATTGAGATTAAATTTTCTCGAAACTGCTACTTTGCCCAAATATTTTGCATATTTATAGTAATTTCAAAGATAACTGCTATCAAAAGTAAATTATTAAGAATTATGTCTACATTATGTCTAAAATTATGTCTAGGCATATGATAGTAATGGTTGATTTGTTTTTTAATCTCTTGCACTTAGATATCATTTTTTATTGTTTATATTATTTTTTTTATTATTTCATCTATTATTTTCGATTTTTCAAAGAAGTAGATATTGATTATAAATAATACATAATAGAAATACAATATAAATATTTTTTTTATTGATTTAAATGATAGATTAATATAATATACTAAACATGTAAAATAAGATCCGTTCAGCAGAGGAAACCACTTAATAAGATCTTTAGGAACTTATTTAATAATGACTGATTTCTACTTTTAGATTATAAGAGAATCACCAACTTGTTCTTTCCTGGTTAATTGTTAACCGCCATCTTGGGTCTACGTGTAGAGCTGTAGATCAAATGTAAAGGCCTTGAATTGAAGCATCACCATAAACATATATATTATATATACACATGTGTGTATCTATGATCACCGATCACCGATGTGAGAGCTTAAGATGACGTCGGCGGCAAAGTGGGGATAGTATGTATGTATGTGTGTATGTATATATATATATATATATATATATATATATATATAAAATAATAAATAAAAATAAAAGAATGATTAATGATAAATAAATAATGATTATGGCATATATAATTATATGATACAAAATTAAAATTAAATATCAACAAAACTATAAGCATTTAATATATATATATATATATATATATATATATATATATATATATACAGATACAGATAATTAATATTTTTTATTGAGTCAGTATAATATAAATAATAGAAAAATAATCTATCTATATACATATATACACGTGTATATATACGTGCTATTATTTTTTACTTGCGAAACCGCAACAACAATGCGCTTCCGTAGCGACTTATACGAGACAAAGAATTGTTGGATGATTATTCAGAAATTATGACTCAACGTATATAAAGTATATTAAGCACATATATACTTTCGCAATTTTATGTATGCAGCTGCATGAGACTGTGCAGGACGAAACTGTTATCGTCGTAACAGAGTTGATGTTATCTTACATAGAATTATGTTAAGGTATTTAATATATCATTTACATACGATTCGCACTTGTATATTTTCGGAATTAAGCTATTTAATGCTGAGATAAAAGTTCTTATAGGATTTAAAAGATCAACTTTTCTTATGAAAAGAAAATGACATGGACACATGGAGAATATTTTGAATAAAATAAATATACAGTTGTTCTGTGTGTGTGTGTGTGTGTGTGTGTATATGTGTGTGTGTGTGTGTGTGTGTGTGTGTGTGTGTGTGTGTGTGTGTGTGTGTGTGTGTGTGTGTGTGTGTGTGTGTGTGTGTGTGTGTGTGTGTGTGTGTGTGTGTGTGTGTGTGTGTGTGTGTGTGTGTGTGTCTGTCTGTCTAAAGATTATAACAGACTTTACTTGACTTGACATTAAAATTAAATTTGTTATTTTGAAATTTTATTGCTATAATTTAATAATTTATTTTCACAAAGCTTCTCTCTCTTTCTCACACACACACACACACATAAACGAGATGAAAATAATTTATCGATAGAATTAACAATTGCCATTTTTATTTAATGAACTTAATATGAAATATTAATATATACATTATTTTAAAATAATTTTGTAAAATGAAAAGGAAAAGTTTTATATATCTTATTATATAGATTTAATTATATTATTATTCATATAAATTTTGGTATTGGTCGATTTTACGCAAACATCGCAATTGTGTCAATTTGTCTGTTTTTATGCTATGCAAATTTTCCCTGAATTTTCTCAATCTAAAATCTAACGATTCTATCGACAAATTTATGAATTTTTAATCATTATTTGTAACTCTATATACATCGCTTTCTGTGTACTCAGCTGCTGACTAATTGCATAAATTCCTTTCAAGACAGCGTCGAAAATATATTCGAAATTATCGGATTTTTTAATTTTTACTTCGGAATGTGTATATATATATATATATATATATATATATATGAGAAAAGACGAATAAAACACTCTCTAATGATTGATTCGATCAACTGTGAAGGTCAGCTGTATTTCCATAAGAACTTTTATTGTGCTTTGTTAAGAAAATATGTTTCATGTTTTATTTATTTTATAGAAACAAAGTAATTCTTAAAAAATAAGGATATAAAAAATATTTGTTGATATTTATATTTTACACGCATTGCTATGTTCTTGCGCGTATATATTTTCTTTTCGCGTAATTTTTATATTCAAAGCATATTGATTTGAATAGTTTGTTTTCGATAAGATTTGATATATTGCTTGTGTTGTTCTCTCTCTCTCTCTCTCTCCTCTCCCCCTCCCTCCCTCCCTCCCCCCTCTCCCCCCTTTCTCTTTCTCTTTTTGATTACGTTAGCTAAATCACACAAAACGCATCTCATTCATCAATGAACGATATTATATGTTAAAAACTATCCTGCAGAAGGTACGTCGAATATGCGTGCGCACACGCTTGGGGTCGGCTGACTTCGAGGAAACGACACTCTCGCATTCCCGAAGCTCTCTTTCGCAGTGTTGCGAGATAATGTTAACGTTACGAGACGCAAGGGAATCAGTACGCTTGTGAATGCACGCGAGTGAGAACGTGTGTTGGAGTTTGTGACTGCGACGAGTTCGATGTGCCGAGCGTACCGACAGATTAATTGTTTTATCCTCGTTTAATGATATATCGAACAAATGTGAGTGTAATTTATCTTATTGTTTATACAAGAGAGAAATATTAATTATATTTGCATCGATCATTATTTTGCATGCGAATCAATCGTGATTTTTACAAGAGGATAATTAACGAGCTAAATTGTATCTTATACCAATTTTTACAACATGTTTTTTTTCTCGTTGCAATGTAAGATAATGCATTATAAATTGTATAAGGAAGATGATGTTACTTATAATTAAAATTTTCAATCATGATTCGGAAAAATATAATTCAATGTTTCTCTCTATAATTCATTCGAGATATCGATCTTCCCTCGTTTACATCTATCATTTTCTAAATGATTTAGTTTTACATATAATATGAAACTTGAAGCTGTTCTTTAATACAAAGAGGAAAAGTGAAAGGACCTCTCGTATTTTCTGATCTGACGTACGATTCCAAAGTTCATTATATATACAACAGTGCTGTGTATGATATTGTGATCAATAATTAAAAGTCTACTCGAGTCTTTATTTTAAATTATTTTTATGAGTGAAGTGAAACTGAATTGATAGTCATTGAAGCAAACTGTGATTGATATAAAAAGAAATAAAATTTATATATGATAATTATAAATTTCATCATGTGTTTAAATTGACTTCCCAGACAGCACACATGTCCAAAAGACATCTAAAAGACTTCTTAAAGACGTCTTAAAGTCCTTTAGACGTCTTTAAGACGTCTTTTGGCCTTTTTGTGCTGTATGGGTTTATATTACTGTGTGTATTCACAAAATATTGTGATCTCTTGATATTTGATTTATTTCTGACCGTTACATATAATGCAAATTTTCTTAATTTTACGTAATGATAAAAGATAAAAATTTCCTTTCGTAGTAAAAATATGATATTTAACATATTTATAATCCATGGAGAGAGAGAAAGAGTTAAAAGAGATAAAAAATGTATTTTTAAATAATAGATTTTTATATCAAAATCATATCAACAATATCTTACAAACTGCTTAAAAGAACATTTGATAGCTTTAAATTGTTAATATTAACAGCAAGCACGTGACAAATTACGTATCTATCAATTTAATCAATTGGCTTGTAATCATGCAATACATCAAAAACACTTAATATTCCTTCTATCATGAGTCATTCATACTAGTAAAGACATATTTTATCTGGAAGCATTTTTTAGTTTTTACATTTTTGCAGTACAGTGTGATATATATGTAAAAGAAGTCCGTGATCTATCAATTGTACTTTATCAGACACTTTACTCGCTACTCATTGCTAATTTGCTTTAATATTGGAAGCGCGTCAATGCTTGTGCATGTGTATTTGCATATAAAATTAAGCCTATAATATTACGATGTACAATGCCGCTAGTTAGACTATAGCAAGTGCAAGAAAAAAAGACAGGTGCAAGTGTTAACTAATCGATAACAAAAGATGATACATAAACCATACAATTTTTTAACTTTGAACATAGAATATTTATTTATACGATGAGTGATTTTTTCACAAGAATTTATATACATATCTTCCTTAATAAATGTAAAGAGAATTTAGAATATTTCTTCATGTAATAATATTAAAATTTTATGCAGTCAAATAATGAAATAAAAATGAAATCTACAGTCGCATTACTTTGTTATATCAATATTTCTTATTTAAATAGTTACTTAACATTAAGTATGATTTTCATATTTATTTCTTTGCTTACATAAAATTTTTTAAAATTATTTTAATTATTTTTAAATTTTTCGAGCTAAAAGTGTTCTTTTTTGAGAGTACTCTGTTTATCGATTTTAACACTCTGATACGTCTTTCCTGCTTTAGCATATATTTAAAGGATAATTAACTTTGAAAGAGCTAAGTGACTTCTTTAAGCATTTTAATGCAGAGGGTTGTCTTTATTCTATTAAAGTGCTTTGTCTCTTGTCTTCGAACGAGCGAATTTTTGTTAGAGTAACGTGTTTGCGAGAAGAAGCCAAGAGTTCAGGGGCGTTAACATAACTGAAGCCAGAACAATAATTATGCATGATATTATCGAGAAGCAATCGCAACACCTGGCGGATCTCCGGTCAGGGGAAAGCGAAGTACATCCGTCGACTCACCGTCGACATCAGTTTAACGATTTACGTGCTGCACGAGCCCTGACACAGACGCACATTCCGACGAATTAACTTTAAATGGCCCGCGGGGGAGGCTCCCGCGAAGCTTAGCACGTGCGACTAGACCTAACTGGAGTAAACTTTTGTGAACGAATTCTATTTTAGAAACTTTTGTTCCAATAATTCATATTTTACAGTTTAAGAATATTTTTTAATTAATCTTTCACTCTTTTTCCATGTAAACAAAATAACAAATGTATAGATATATTTAATAGTAACTAATAATTATGATACTCATTATTCAGAGTTCGATAATTTTGGACAATAAGTACGACTGTTATAATATTTTACTATCAATTAATTATGTTTCATAATAGTTTATAGAATATAGATGTAAATATTTTTTCATGTAAATAATTTTTCTTCTTATTTCAAATATTTAATATTGATTTATGAAAATAATAACAAATAACTGTCAATGGTAATTAAATAATATTACTTAATCCTTATCAAAATAAATCTAATTCGTTTCGATATTTATGAAATTTGGATTAAGAATATTTTGATATAACGATTATTTTAAATTTAACTACTAACGGCAAAATGTGTTTATCACCAATATGTTTATTTTTAAAGATGTCCTATGTTATTAATCTTTAACTGTAACTGATAGCAATATTCAGATTTTTTTCTTATGAGTCTTTCTTTTGTGTAGATCATTCAAAATGTCACGTTATTTGAATATCGATTATGTAATTTCGATCGAATTAAAGATCGATATAATATTGTTTGTAAAGAATACATATACATACACGAAAAGAGTATCTCTGTAATTGACACTTGTCAAATGTCACATAATTTCTCAACGAACATGTATCATATTTATCAGAATAAATATTATGATATACATGATATTTAATACCATAATAGAATCGTGTGTGCCACTTGCGAAAAATGAGATAAGATTATATAAGTAAGAAAGTTTTCAATTAATAATTCATGGCTAAAAATCCACTTTTAAATTATTTTAATAAAAATTATAATAATAATTATTTTAATAATAATTCTAGTAATGATTGCATTTCATTTATAAGTTTGTTACATAAATAATATTTGAAAAAAGATACAAATCGACTTAAAATACTTCTTCTCAGGAAATAACTCTCATTACACTTCATTATTGTAATAGCGGTAAAGCTTAATATCAAATGGTTTAACAAGTACATTTACTTCCACAGTTGCTATGAATAAGACAGAATTCAACATCGTCCTAAGCACAGAGACACCGAAAACCTCGACCTCGAGCGTGATTCATTCTCACATTCCGGTGCCTAGAGTATCAACTGCGATCAAGACTCAAGAAAGATGCCCTCCAAAGCGTAGAGGGTCCTTCGAGAGATTGGGCCGCGGATCCGTGGCCGCTCAAAAAGCGTGCTTTGAAAAGCTCGAAGCTTCCGTCGTACAACTAAGATCACGTAACAATAATCAATTGTCAACTTCAAGCATCGAGATACGAAATTCCAAGGAGAAGACGACGCCTGTGAGCAATTATAAGACGAGCGACGTTTTCAAGTTTAATATGGATAACAGCTTTAGCGAGATCAAGTGGAAAAATAAATATGAAGACTCGGAGAAGAAGCGAAAGCTTTTGCTACAAAAGAATGAAGCTGGTAAGCGTCAAATGACGTGCGATAAATAAATAAATTTAACAATTACATGAATGGAGACATCGCATGGATAATCGCTTATTAAATTTGCTAGATTTGAAATTTTGAAATAACTGATAAAGTAAATGTACGCTGTGACATTTTTTTAACCCGATGTTTACATTATTGAATAGTTGAAAAAAGTAGAAAAAATAAAAGAAAACAAATGATAATCGATATTTATATATAACGAAAAGAGGAAGAAACAAGAAAATAAATAAATATGACATTTGTCGGGCAGATTGTCGATTTAATATATATTCATTGGATAGATAGAAATTAAACATACCTACTAATATTAGATTAATAATTGAAAGATGTCTTGATAACAAATACAAGTCAATACCGATATACACTTTGATTTTTTGTATATTATTATATTTCTAGGACATACAATTTTGTTAATTTTCTATTTATCATAAAAGAAATCATAAAAAAGTTATAATTTTAATAATTTTATAAATAATTACATTAGATATTTTTTCATAAATTCTTATATGTTTTGAGAAGAAGAAAGTTACTTTTAAACGATTGTTTCCAACGATTCATATATGTAAATGCTTGAGACTTGAGATAAAAACAAGATTTCTCTCGTTACTTTTGAAATTTCTTTTGTGGCTTGTTCTGAATATGATAAATCGACCGATGTTTCGGCGTTAATCTTTTTGCAAGACTTTCCTTGGCAGAAACTCATAAATAATGGAAAGTACATACACCACACGAGAGATTATTTTGATTGACTCAGAATGTTGTATAGTCGATTATCGTGTTGTGATTCACTGCTGTATGTAAAACGAAGGCAATGACGTTCTATTAGTCACACTGTCTATAACACGATAGAATTTTAAATTGACATAGATAAAAAATTATTGGTACACGGTTATTCGCGGAATTTGTATTCCTGGCACGATTCGTATTACATCGATTGATCGACAATCAGCAAAAAAAATTGATCAAGTTTATGGGCAGGAATAAATTGCTATTCTGTTCTAAAACTTTCCCAAAATCGTTGAATACTTCCAATAATTAAGCGACTAATGCTTTTTAAGCGATTCATGCATAATGTAACGCAATGCGTCAGAGATTGATCAAGGATGTTTAAAAATAATATTTGAGATACACACTAACAAAAAAAAAAGATATGAAGAACATACTAATCAGAATTTTACGAAACATTAAAGTAAGGCAAGTTTCAATGACATGCCACATATATAATAATCTCTTATAATTTATAAAAGTCTATTGTATATATATTTTATAATATTTCTTCATAAAGCTAATTAGTGAAGTAATATTTTTCCGTATATACGGATTTTTTTTTAGAAATGAGTAATGATATCATCTCAACAGTTCTACATTCTTATATGACTCTCCGATTGTCATATGACTTAATTATAATAATTGTTAACTGATTCATTTTATTTACGCATATCTGCTTATATTTAACAACATATAAAAAATATACAAAATATTAAATAATTTACAATAACATCATGTTGTAACTTATTTCTGTTCTGTATTAGTTAGTAAAGAACATGCAGATTTGGAGAAAAAATATCAACAATTGCAGAAAGAAAATAATACGCTACAATCACAAGTTCAAGAGAAGGAACATAAGCTGCTAAAATTGCGAACAGGTGTGCATCAATCTGGAAGTCACTTTATATAATTTAACGAGTATTTTTATAAAATTGCTATCAACACTTGCTAATTTTTTACAGTTTCGGAAGCAGTGTGTAAGGAATACGAACAATTAAAACGTCAATATGATGTGGAAACGAATGCAATGCACAAAGCTATGCAACAAGCATCTCAGGTAACTTGTTTCAATCTCGATTTTTATCAATGTACCATCACAAAAAATAATCGAGAGAATTATATTTTGGTTTTTTAAAATATAATATATAATTTTATTATTAGTGGTATCGACAAAACCGCGAGCTCAAACGAAGATCTCAAATTATGACGCAAAAGTTTCTACATAATAATCCAGAGCAATCATTGGATTTTGATTTATCCGACGAAGTGGATACATCGAATTTCGAGGATTTGGATGAGCTGAGACAAACGGTGAAAGGTAATTGTAATATGTAATTAATCTTGTTGCATAAGATGTCAAATTAAAACATAAAACTGAGCTATGATTAAGAGTTTTAAATTATTTATATAAAATAAATTAACTTTAGTTATACAAGATGAACAAGAAAATATTTACTAAATTGATAAAATGATCGATCTTAAATCAAATATTAATTTGCAGAATTAAGCGGTGAAATAGCGCGGCTTCAGACAGAACTTCATTCTGCGCGACTTCAAGAATTCGAAGCTCAAGAGCAGGTGACGCAATTGACTACACAGCTGGAAGAAGAAAGAGCTCTCCGAGAAAAAGGTAAAAGATAAGATATATCCCATAATCTTTTTTTTGTGATAGATAACACGACTAAGCGACTAATTCGTCTTTCTTATAGGAGAAGAGAAAATTAATGAAATGAAGGTTCACAAAGGAAATATGGAAAGAATTACAAAAATGGTGGCTGAAGAGGTGCAAGTTTTGAAAACGCAATGTGATCGTGAGAGAGAAAACGCGAAAATTCTCAAGATAGAAGCTGAAAAGGTGAATTACTAATTCTTACAATCTTTGATTTAATTTTGATAATCATTAATAATTTAATTACAATTTTATTTAAAATTATGCATGTAATATTATTTTAGAGTATCACACACAGAGTAAAACTCGTCATTATTTTAAAACTACATGTGTTTATAAGAAAATTGTAGAGAAAATATGTTTCGAAAAGTTAAATTATATTAAAAGATATAATTATTTCTATATAAATCATACTGATTAGCTCGATTGTTTAGGTTCAAAAAGAACGAAACGTCTTAGCGCATCAAAGCGCTCTTCTTATGGCGGAGGTCGGAGATGATCCAAATGGAAGATTATTAGCTGTTTTGCAAGAAGTGGAATCTTTAAAGAGACTATTAGAAGAAGAACAGCAGACGCATGCTTCCCAAATACAGATGTTACAGGAGAAACTGGAAGAAAAAGAATCGAATGTAGAATTTGAAATTGTCGAAGAGAAACTGAAGCTCGCAGAATCCGAGTTAGAAGTTGTTCTTCAGAGAGCCGAAAGGGCCGAGAAAACAATAGAAGAATTGGAGAATGTTGTTCGATGTTTAAAACAAAAAATCAGCGAGTTAGAGGAGAAAGTTTCGAAACCGCCACCGCCACCGTTACCTCCGCCTCCCCCACCGCTACCAATATCGATGACTGGTCAATCATCGATAAAATTGCTAACTAAGGAAAAATTGATCTCCGAGCGTTCGGCTGTAAGTGACATGGAGAATATGCTTGGCATTGCACAAAAAAAAACACCTGCAGTAACACAACAGCCTGGTAATTGCACAGTTCATTATTTTGTTAGTTATGAATTATTATACACACACAAATTATCACGAGATATGAAATGTCAAATATTTTTAGCTATTGACGATATTATCAATCAAATCAAAGGCGGACGTTTCACGCTAAAGCATACAGATGTAAGTATAAAATTAGACTATGTAAGTATTTAAAATACATCAAAGATATATTCATAACATTGTTAAACTCTAAAACATTTTTTAAATTTTGATATCTGTTAAATATTTTTAGACATGTTCTCTATTATTTTCGAATAAAGTATAGCATTACTTACAATTATCTCTGTTATGTATATACTTGAGTAAAATATTGATTTTAGAAACAAAGAGAAGAGGAGCGGAAAAGACGGCAAGCAGAAAATACGTCGCCAGCAGTTTCTGAAATGTTAAATATTCTTGGTACCATGAGACGGAGAGCTAAACCAATAAGGCAGTCATTCAAGTTTACAGACGCATCATCGTAGTAATGGATGTTGCTTAAATGAAAATAATTTGTAATTCCAGAAAGGTTTGAGTCTCAAAATCAGCTAAATCATACATTATTAATTTTACAATATGATATATCTTTCTTGTTTTATTTGTACATTTGCGTTTTATATCTATTTTACTCGTTTATCTAAATTTATGTATACAAAACCTATTTATTCAATTATAAAAGTAATGTCTATATTGCTATATAGATTTACCAAATGAGATCAAATGACGAAGTTCGATGTAAAATTGATAGATATTTTGCTAGTATAATTTATAAAAAAAATAGAAGAATAAAAGTGTGAAAGGGCGAAATTCATAGAAACAGTTTGTAGCATAAGCGCTGTATAAAAGATGTATTATAAAAAATTTAGTGCACATACCATTGTAATTACACTTTGTCATACGCAGGTATCAAAGAAATTTTCATTGAAAAGCACATTTTCTTTATATTGCAAATACAAAGTTTTGCAGTAGGCTCAGCTATTTTACCAATATTAATATCGTTTATAGAATTAGTTAAGAAAATTGATTTTGTATTTTCTCGAATATGGATTGCAATTTAGAAGCTTCGAAAAGAAGAACTCGTCTATAAGGTATCATTTCATCATCCGTTTCAGTCCATTTTCCAGATAAGCCACTGTCTGCTTCTTCTTCGACAGAAAATTCAAAGCTAACAGTTGATTTTTCTGCAAAAATTTCTTCTTCTGGATTGCTCCATAATATAAGTGGTTCATTGTTAGTGTTTTTATTCTTGTTTTTTAACTTCTTTCCTATTTTTTTATCTTCCGACTTGTATAGTTTACATATAAGTATATAATAGGAGAAATTAAATGGCATATTTCTACTATTGGCACGTTTCACTTCAGAAATTAAGTTTTCGAAAAGTGGCACTGATATCTTGGCTGGAATGTTGACAAATCTCTCATTTATAAGTAAACCCAATTGTGCTGCGTCATTCTCCAATACATTCTTTATCATAGCGTTAGCTGTGTCTGTTGCATGCTCATCTGCTAGTTGTTTCAATAAATCCCTAAGCTGTTGTATACATACAACATTCTGGAAAAGATTCAATTTTCGTTTTTACAAAGAATTCAACCAGAGATTGAAAAAAAATAAGTTCCTTTAAAGAACAATTACATATCATTACTAATTTATGCGCACCTGTTTATCGGAAACATTAATGACAGTTGTAATACCAAATACATCATTGACATCATCGTCATCATCGTCGGATTCATCTATTTCGTCAGACTGTTTCACAACAGATCCTACATAATTCTGAGATATTATCAAGTCTGTTAGTCCACCTAAATCAATATGTGCTTTGAGAAAAAGTTGTTGCAATAATGTTTTGATTCCATGATAATCTGGATCTTGTGGATTACGACCCTCAAAATCCAATTGAAGTTCCATTCCCTAAAATTGATTACAGCATTTTATAGATTATATTGTTTGCAAGTGTAAAGCTTAAAATACTTGTTGAAATATTTCTGATAAAAATTAGGCGTGCAACAATTAACAATATAGATATTACTGTACATATAGCAGATTTTGTATCAAAATATCCGTAAAAGATCTCTCATCTCTTGCTTAATTAAGAATATTATAATACATGTGATAAATATATATTATTAGATAAATATTGTTAAACTATATGATTATTCAGTCATAATTTTTCAGCTCGTCGAGTAACATTCGCACCAGTCAAATTAAAGTATAATCTCGAGAGATTATTTTGTCGTGATTTATTATTTTTACATGCGCGAAAATCGGTGAATTAAGCTCAAAAAACTGAAATAAATCTCTAGCAGAAAGCGACCGCGTGTTCGAAAATGAGGTTAGTTCGCTCGATAAGATGACATGTCGCGCGATATAAACAATTATTTCTTACTTGCTCATCCGCGACTTCATATTCTTCATCCTCGCTGCTGGAGGAGACGCGATCTTCATCATCGTGTAATTTTTGTCGAATTTCACGCTTTTTCACTGGAGCTGCCATTATAACGATTCAGACGACAGTGACGCACTAACCCACGGACACGTGACAAGGACAGCACGTCACTGAGTCACGTGATAATTTAGCATAAAAAAAAAGTAAGGATCGAAAGAACAGGAAACATGTTTTTTATTCTAAAATAAATATGCATATGTGATGTACTGAAACGTGTGTAGAATATATACGAGACTTGTCAAATCGTAATGTCATCAATTTCTAAATGACAAAATCTGCACTAAATAAAAAAGAATTTAGAAAATTATCTTACAGATAATAAATCATTCAAGATTACAATTCTTATTTTTATTCCATAGTTTGCTATATTACAATATTTCTCACGGAATAAAGAGCGATTTACCGATTTTTCTCTCGTCGGTAAATCATTCTTTATTTTATCGATGAGAAACGAGGAAGAAATTCCAAGTCACGTCGTCGGGTGGCGCCACTAACAAGTTCTTTTTTTTGCGCCAACTTCGCGCGTTACGGGCGCAAAAAATACTTTCACTAGTTTCACTCGATTAAACATGCAATTAAGATGTTCGTTTGCATAAGTGAAAAGTGTGTGTCGAGCAGTGCGAGATTTCGAGCAAGGGATTTTGTCCGCATTAGGTGAGTGTTGAGCACGCAACAATCCTATCTTCACTTTATATGAGATTATATTTTCAATATATGCATACGTGATAATCTTTTCTCAATATTGAAAAATTTATCTTTCGAAAGTACGCCATCTTTATCTGGTGCATCGCGATGGCCGAAAACGTAAGTCGTAATCCTGATCTTTCTTTCGCAAATAATACAGAGTTTGTGATAATAATACGAGTCTCGACACATTATAATTATATATTTGAAGATTATAAATCCAAGATGAAAGAGCGCTTGTTCACAATCGAGAAAAACCTGAGCTCCGGAATTATATCTACCTAGTGACGTGTGAAATTTTCCCACGAGATAATCAAATTAGATTTTATTCCAGGGAGGGAGGAGCGGGGTGAAAATGACGAAAATACGCAGAAAGAGACGAGAAGAGAAACGGATTCGAGCTCGTCGATTCTCCGACGATATCGCGAGGGAACGCGAGATACTGGGAGCGGGACGCGCGGCAAAATTCAAATTCCCGGAGCGGAGTCGATCACGTGCAGCGAAGCGGAGCGAGGCCGCCCCCGCCGTTGTCGGCGCTGCAACTCGCCGAAATTCGATTAAAGTTCTCGCGCATGGGCCGAAGGAAATGCCGTTTTCTCGAATTTCCCGGAGTCTGTCAGGTGGCACCACGGCGTACGTCGGTCCGGGCCAGGGCGCTACGCGGGCGAGCGTACACGGGAGAGAGAGGAGCCAGTGCCCCTTGTAGGTTATCGAAAGCACGATCCCAAGGCGCCTATACACACTCGCTGACGTAGACAGCAATAATTGACCGACACTGACCGACAACAACAATCATCGTCGATCGGCCAGTCCTTTTTGTCCGCGCTCCCCCGTGACGTTTAGTGAGTGCTTTGAGCTGTGGCGGGCGGTGAGATGGCTGTCACTCTCTCTCTCTCTCTCTCTTTCTCTCTGTTCTTTTTTTCTATCTTTTCGTTTCTTTTCCTTCTTCTCCCGCCCCCTTTCTCTCAGTTTTCTGTTCCTCTGGTGTTTTGTTCGAATTGTAGATCGAGAGCGTCGTCACCCGCGAGCGCGTTCCTTTTTTTTTCGATAACGTGCGCGCGGAGAGAGACGCGTGAAGGGCCACTTTCGCGCGTTGTCGACTTTGGAAAGACATTGGAGATACCTTACCGAGGGGACGACGTCTCGCGATCGCATCGCGGAGCTGGTTATCTTCTAGATGTGTTCGGCTGAATAGATGTTTCGACACACTTGGTTCGGACCCGGTTGTGGTACGCATACAACCTGCGTACACGCGCCACATCCTACGCAATCACATCACACACACGCATACAGATGTATACACCCATCCACACACGTATGAAAACACGTACCTCCATATGCAACAATTGCTTCTGGTTCTTGGCTGTTCGATGTTTCTTAGCGCTGTTCCGTATAGCGTAGCTGTCTCACCTGCCTTGGACTGTCTACTTTACGTTTCCTGCTTCCATCGAAAACACTCGCTCTCGCGAGGCGGTTTATCGACGAGCTCGATTTTTGCGCGAAACACTCGAGGAAGAAATGTCCTCTTTCTCGATTCGTTCTATGTCCGTGTTGTGATGTTTAGGTGATAATTTTACGTGTTACTTGCGCGCGAAATGGAACGAGAGGTACGACACTGTTATATCATGTATGATACCTCGACGATTTTGATTATAAATCGTCTGCGTTTAATTCGCGAGACTAGGACGATTTTCAATATATACTCGAGATACAAAGCACGTTTCTATTCATGAAGATCAAAGAGAGTTTCATGGGGCATAATATAATGTCCATAAATTGCGTCTTAAACTTTCTCTCGATGTCTTTGTGAAAACCCGATAATGTCATTAACTTAAGGAAGGTCTATGATAAATCTACTTTTAGTGATTCTTGTCATTTTACTTTTATCGTGCAATATAGTGTTAAATTTCAAGAATTCAATATCAAAATTAAATTAAATACAATTTCGAAACATATATACAATATTTTTCAATTTTATAAAATTAAAAGAAAAGATGTAAGAATCTTCATTCAGATAACGTTGAAAAATAAATTTTAACTCGTCAAAATGACAAGGAAATGTTAAAAATGTCGAGATTATTAAAAAAGCATCGATATAAAAAAAGTACGGTAATAATTATCAAGAAAAAAGCCGACATTTATTTCTATTAGTCGGACGTAACGCGAATAAACGTCCATCAATTCCCGTGAATCGCGTTCGAGGACATCCTGAGGACAATTTATAACGATTACCCCTTTAACTTCTAGTGCGCATTGCGCACTTTAAGCTGTTACATGCGCATCGTAAGCTGTGCGCTTAAGCACGCTTTACATTAGGACTTATGCGCCGTTTCGTGTCCCTTGAAACTTACAGGGAAAGTGTATTTACATATCTGAAATATATAAAGTAGCCAGCAAACACAAATGTTTATTAAAGATCGAGATGAAAGCGGATTATTTTACCTTTACATTAAAAAAATCATTCAATCATTGGAGTTTTAAGTTCGCAATTAAAGTTGATACAGTATTTCGTATACATCCATTTTTAATTTAAATTAAAAATAAACTAATTTTCCTTTGTCGTCAAGAATTCAATTTTTATTTTAATTACTATGAATGAAAATATTCGTTAATAACAACGATACTTTTATTTAATGATATAATTTTAATATGTATTTTAATATGTATTTTTAATACGTATTTTTAATATATATTTTTATATACAATAGGTCTTATTCGAAAAAAATTAAAAATTTTTATTATATATACTATATTCGATAGTCACTCCATTTATGGGAATAAAATAATAATACGAAAATTATTTTTGCACATAGCAAGAAACTTTTTTTTCAAAGGGCCTGGTTCTCTCTGCGAAAAATGCTGGTGAAATTAAATTCGACTTTCTCGGGTTCGCGTAAATTGTAAGGCTATTTCGGCTTTAATGTAATATCGCGAAAATCGCTGTTATTGGCAATTGAGCGAATATCAGCGGCCGCAAAATCGCGAATGTCAGTTTTTCCGCTCGTACGTGCGAAACGCTTTTTTTCCCGGCCTCTCTCCAAGTACCATACACGCTCTACGAACGAAATTAAGCCATATGGCTACATCGTAGGGGCGTGCTGAGGTCGATGCGCCGCGCAACTGGTTGATTTATCGGTGCTTTTCGCGTAGCGAAAACTAGCGAGAGGGTCGAATTGGATTACGGCGCGTGCACAAATTGCTTTATTCAAATGCAATTTTAGGTCGCGCGTCTTCCGCAGACTGCCAAAGAGGGCCGGTTACGTAAACGGGGGAGGGGGAGGTGACGTTCTTTTCCGTCTCTCTCTTCCTTTTCTTCTCGTTCGTGCATATAAGAGTCGGATGCTGAGACGAGCAATTTCGCAAACGAATTACGAATTATCGTCTAATCGTGTTCTCTACGTAAATTTTCTCGCAATGATGATTGAAACGAGCTTCTTAGTACAGCTTTAGAGAGGACAAAACCTTCGTATTCAATTTACTTGGCTTTCACAAGCACTTTAACATCTACGGATAAGACATCAATATAAGAGATTGCTTGGAAAAGACTGAAATGTAATTGTATCATATTATTTCAATCAACTTTTTTTTGGTTTTCTTTTCAATATATATATATATATATATATATATATATATATATATATATATATATATTTAATAATAATGGCTCCTCTCGACATTTCCATAATTCAAGAAAAATAAAGTCTAAGGAAACTAAGGTCTCATTATCTGTTATTATAATCAAAATCGGACTATCTCTAATCAAATAATTCGAAAATCTTTTATGAATAAAGTTTATATATATATATTAATTTTAATATATATTATTAGAGTTAATTTACTGTATTTTTCAAAAATAATTCTCAAATTATTGGATTAGATATGTCACGGTTTTAATTATAATGACTTGTAATTTTTTTTAGGTTTTACTTTCCTTGAATTACGGAAATGTCAAGAGAAGTTATTATTTATTGCAATCTTCCAATTTTTGTTTAACCTTCGTATCTCTCAGTCTTCGTATTTCGCAGATTCAATTCAATTTAATGCTGTGATTATATATTTCCTGATCGGTAATCAGGAAGTATGCTCCGATCCGTTTTCTCGTGCAATATAATTCTAACTTGTTGATCAAAGTTGGCAAAGAGCGGAGGGTTTGATCTGAACCGACATGAAAAGGGCAGCGCAAAGTCTGCAAAGAGAAACATAATGACCATTGAATCACAATTACAGCCGAAACGCGTAAACGCAGCAGCGGTTCGCGATAGTTAGTGCTAAATGTCAATCTTTCTCTATCACATGTCGATCGAGAGTCTCGTAACGCAGAGGTACATAGGGGAGGGTGACACTAGCCGCACGTGCGTAAGAGAAAAATTTACGTTCCCCGTCCATACTTCTACGAGAGATTTTTTAGACACGATTTAGACGAAAACAGTAGTGTAACATTATCATTTATTTTTGAAATTTCAATCTTAGATAACTTTACGACATATATTATAATTTTTAATTTTACGTAGAAAAAGAGAACAAATACGCAATGGTCTAATTTTGCTTTATAGAACGTTAGAAATTAATAATTAATTTATTACAAATATTAATATTCATATTAATATTTAATATATAATAATTATTATATTTTATTATTATTTTATATATTAATATTAATAATAAAAAATGTTTAATAATTAATTTTTTACGACACACGTAATATTTACCACGTTGATATGGCAATGATGTTTCGCGAACGTCGAAGCGGGTCATTACTGCGGAACGGAGAGAAAAAAAACGGAGCAGAAGACAATTCGCTTTAGAGCCCGGCGGGGGGAGATTAATTCCCGACACGTCCATTTTAGTTCGTTCGTATTCCGTGGCCGCCGTCGCATTTCAGTATCGATATACCCGGCAGGGAAAGGAGGAGGAAGTGTGGGAAGAGGAGGGGGGGGGAGGAAAAAGGGGGAAATGATTTCTAAACCGCGTCTCTCGAACTATATTTCATAGCTGTACTCTTGAATCGTATCGCACAAGCGGGTAAACAGTAAATTCATTTCGTTCAGCAGCGTCGACATCAGCTTCTTTCGGGTTTTACGACGAGGTTGCAGATGAAACGATCGGGAGAGACCGGGGAAAGGGGGGAGGGGGTGGGAAAGGGGTGGAAGAGGAAGGAAACCAGGGGATTTATTGCACTCGCGAGCCCTTCTTTATCTCGTTTTTAAAGCTTCCGCGCCGGATTGGGAATATCGTGTTACTCCTTACATCGTAACATCCGGCAGATCCGCTCTCTTCGCTTCTATCATTTTTCCTGCTCCCTTTATCGATGTTGTGCTCTCTTTGCTTCATCCTTCAACAGCGGCTTCCCGAAACCATTTATTGTTCCTGACCGTTGTTACGTACATGTCTCTCCTAAGGAGATATTATAGCATTTGTGAATTATGGAGTTCCGATCATTCAGTTACTCATTCTCGTTTCTTATTGCTGTTTTTTTTATAATGAAATGAAATGTATTACAGAATGTTTCATCGGTATTGAAAAGTAGAGACAAGAAATCATAGAAAAAGATATGAATTTTTATTTAAAAAAAGAATAAATTTATTAGATCATAAAGATTTTCAAATTCTCTAATTCTATTCTTTTTTTTATATTGCTTTTTATACTTCTCATTACATATTTTATACAATGCATTAGAACTTGAAATAACACACAGTCTGTACAATAATAAATTACACAAAATTATACAATAAAATAAAATATTTAATGTTTAAATCGATTTGCATATATATTTTGCTCAATTTTATTTCATTCAATTTCATTCTATGTCTATTGTTTATGATAGATATGATATTTAGCTGCACCAATAAACGAGATCGAACCGTTGGGAGATGAGAAAAAAAAAGCACAGTCTATGACGATATCGAGTTAATCGAAATTGCGCGAGATCGAACTTATGATGCCATCGTTGTTAAATTTATCGCAAAGAAAGGAAGGAGAAAGAGATAGGAAATGGTTAATAAAACTGTATTCTAAGTGAAACGAAGGATTTAATAACTAGCTCGGCAAAGCAGAATAGACTTCTACGATGAATGGAAGAAAGGTATATCATATAATGTCTTCGTATATAGCGAACATGGAAAGTCTTTATAATGTCAGATTGTTATATAGAAAATACTCAAGATATAACGTTTTTGATCAGCGTAATAATAGAGCTATTAAAATTTGTTCTGTCTAAATTTATTATTCGACAATAAAATACTTAAGATCTCTCATTAATCGCTTTTTGAAAATCATTACGTATCCAGTTTGTCGAACATAAGAATATTTTAAACCTTTAAAATATATGTATTCTGGCAAAAGAAAAATATGGTTTAAAAAAGCAAACAATATATTAATTGCTATTTTATTAAATAAATTTAAAAAAAATAGAAGCATTCTGCTTTGCCCTACTTTATAATATATATTTTATAAATGTGGACAGGAAATGTATAAAATTAAACGATTATTAGATTAATACTGATTCATCTTGATGTATAATATTAGTATACACGTATTATTTATATTTTATTTCATTTTAATATTCTCATTCTATTCCACTTTATACAAATCGAAACATGTCTCACATTTGTCGCAAGAAACGCGTAGTAGATGTAATTAATTCCGTATCGTTTAGAATCAACGAAGGTGCGAGGTGTGAACCCTCGAAAGTTGCGTCCTACTTCTAACGTTGCGGGGAGGAGAAAGGAGTCGCGCGACAAAAAATAACGGGTAGAATAAGGATCGAGCGAGGCGGGAAAAGTAAGAGACGGTGAAAGAGAGGAGGGGGAAAAAACTCTCTCCACCGCGGAGAAAACCGAATCAATAAACTTACGATCTCATCTTCAACCTCCTGCCTTGCACCTGGTTATGTAACACGGAGGCCGCATCAATGAGCCCGCACGTTCCTCGCAAATTGCAATCATAATTAATTAGCTGGCATCTTAAATGCAATAATACGTACTCAAAGCATAACGATTCACGCTTTCTTCTCTCTGCGACTCTAAATTTTTACGGATAATAAACCGACTATTTTTTTTTTATTTTCACGGTGTTAATAATGGATGCATAGAGTTTGGTTGTAAATAACGGCTCTCTCTTTTCACACGCGCGTAATATAATCGACATGTGCGCGATCTCGACATGTTTATTTGTATGCGTACTCAAACATAAACAAAGGTATATTTATGCTGCAGCATCCATTCAATCGAATATGCCTATCATTTGATTTATAACTCGCAAGTTAATTCCAGCTCAACTGCAAATGTTTATATATATTTGGGAAAATTAATTGTGAAACATATATCTATAACATGTTTAATTTATTAATTAGAAAAAAATAATTATTGTCTTAAAAGACTAGTGTTGGAAAATAAGAAGGAAGATATTAAGACAATTATTTTTTCATATTTTTCAGTTTTGGTAGTATGGAAAATTTGAAATTTGTTTATAAATCCCCCGTTTTGGCCTCCATTATGTTATTGGTAACATATTGGAGAGTTTTGATTTCCGTAAATCTCTTAAATCCTTAGAGACGTCGTCGCTCTGTTACCTCTACTTACGGGCCTTGTTAGCTTTAGCTTTCGCTCTGGGGCAAAGTAATTATCCTGAAGTATTCTCGGAGTTGTTTTCTCAGATAAATCTGCGTAATTCTAAGAAGAATTGCACTAAATACAGATAATTTAACCTCGGCACCATAATTATATATAATATTTACAAAGGTTGTCTCAAGTAAAAAAAAGTATTATCGAAAGCTCTTTGTATTTTCAGAATACATCAATTTTGCCTTCAATTTCTAGTACAGTTTGAAAACACGTTCTTCCCACACAAAAATTACAATGTGAATTCAATCTTTTCAATCGAGTAAAATTAATTAGGCTATAAAAACATTTTTATGAATAAAGATTTTCTTGAAATAATTTTCTTAGTTCCAAGATTTATCTGCAATATAAAAAATTACTTATATATGCAATTTTTTACAACTGTCTTATGCTATAATTGTCTACGAATCTCGAGTCCTGATTCCAAAATAATTGTTATCGATATCAAGAAATCACGTTCGTTTACGATGCCTTAATGACAGGAGAACTGCGTCATTTATAGGCTAAGTCGAAGAAAGGGATCCAAGTATAAGAACGAAAAGTACAATAGTCTGCTCTGTGAATTTCGATCAGGGTGTTCATTGTCTTTTACCCCTTAATTATCTTTTTTATAGCTCTCTATATACGATATATATGTGTCATGTTTATTTATTTGTGTATATATATAAATATATAATATAAATATAGTATTCACGAATTTTCGTGTTCTCGAGAGTTAATTAGCACTAACAGAGTACATTTAATTAGAGTTTAAAGCAGTTTTATGCTAGAGAGAGACAGAGACAGAATTTCTATTTTCTCATATTTATATTAGCGCGGAATTTCCAAGTAAAATATGAACGTAGAAAAAATATCAATTTATATATTTCGTCTGCTTTTTTTGCTTGATATGAACTGCTTGTTACGTCATCCATAGTATGTATAAATTCAATGGTCACGTGGCATTAACTCAAAAGATCTTCCGTGGGAAGATATTAAACTTCTGACACAATACCGCGTGCGTCTCTGAAGAATATTAGGGAAAGGGGGCAAAACTTGCGAAACAGGAACGTGAAAATTACATTTGAAAGATTTTCACGGTTGCAAGAATCTCTTAGATTGCTGTGATTAATGCAACATATAAATATCTTGTCGCTTTTGGAGTATTAAATTTTTAAATTAAAATTGCACTTTATACGTTTTTGTCTTGGCTTATCTCCCATAATAATATGCTTTTGAAAATTGACAGTTCAATAGCGATAGCCCCAAGCACAATGGAAAGAGAGGGGACATTGTATCGATTATTATTATTCTGCTTGTATCGCGTGACTTCTCACAAATTTTTGTCATAATATAATAATTTTTATATCTGTTACTTCTTAATGAAATTTTCGTGTACAAGATGAAGTAGTTTTATATCAACAAAATTGATAACTATGTATTATTAAATAAATTTTGCAACTTTTTTATATTATCATAAATCAATGTTTTTTAGCGGGGATATTTTTTTTCTTTTTTCTAATATTAAATATTATTGTAAGCGCCGAGAAACGCGGAGATCTTGTTACTGTAAAATTTACTTGAAGATAGATGAGACCGAGGTTTTATTTATCACATCTCTAACAGCTTGATTCCAAAAAAACTCATTTCAATCATTCAAAGAACGTTTATTATTTTTATCAAGAGAAAGAAGAGATCAATTGTTGAAATATCTTATAAAATCTTATTAGATAATTTCTAATAAATTATAGATATATATGTACACTCATGATAATATTATTCTCCTTAAATTCTAGACAATGTGTTCAAGCGTAAATGATTCAAATGTCTCTCGTAGCGTTGATTCGAGGTCGTTGCTCGTAATATCGTGCGTATAAGTCGAGAAAAATCGAGAGAAATACATACTCGTCGTACGAGTATAAAAAGCGTCTCATTTTCTTTGCAAAGCGTCATTCTAGATTTATCATCGTGCATCGCAAAAAATCAGCAGCAAGCAAAATTGAAGTAGTGCAGCTGTAGTATGATATAGAAAATGACCGAGAGAGAGAAGAATCTGCTCGCTTTTGAGGGATAAATAAGACAAAGAGCTCGAGTTTTTCGAAAAGTTTGCTTGTGCAGAAGTTTGCGTGCGTGCAGGCTAAGTTTAGTATAAAGCCTCAAGCTTTTTTAATTGTGTCTCTTCGCATCTGCATCTCATTTTCTCTCTTGTATTGACCTATGATCCGCAATATGATCTGTTATTTTCATTTTTATTTTTCTATCTTTGATAATTTCCAATCTGCTCTGTCGATTGTTTTGATTTAATATAAATAATCGTCAAGCATTTCTTTAAAAATCAAAATTTGAAGATTTAGGAGTACTCTATTTTTCTAAAGATTACATATTTTATGTTATTCTTTTTATATAAAAATTATTAAATAAATATATAATATTTTAATTTATAATAATATATATACATGTATATGATATTTATTCATCAATTTTCAAAAAATAAAATGATATATTAATATATTTTGTCTCGCGCTAAATAGCGCTAAATAGCTCTAAATTTTAGAAAAATTTAAAGATATTTAAAATAAAGAGAGAAAGAGAAAGACAGAGAGTATTAATTATTTTAATTTTAATATACATAATCCTCATCACAATAACAATATATATATTTCCAATTCGATTTCTACAAAATTAGTTTGCATAAATTTTTCTTTGATCCAATTTTTCATCTAATAGCGAAATGAAGATTATTAAATAATTTATATAACATTTTAACTGTATTTAATTTAAAGAATCTTGAATTACAAAGTTTTCTAATTATTGTCAAAAATGTTTCTTATTTAAAAAAAAATTATTTTATCATCTTTTGCTATGCAAGATCAAATTTGTATGTACTAATATTAAAGAAAATGTTTGTTTACTAAAATTATTTTATTTTTTATTTTGTTTTATTTTATAATTTATATTTTCTTGAAGACATGTGCATGAAGAAAAAAAGAATAAGACACATTTAATTCTATTTAAATCAACGTGCATGTTGGATCTGATATTTCAATTAATCAACTTGATTTAAATCTTGTAAGTATACTAGAGCTCTGCAATAAAATGATGCTTTCCGAATCAGGATAGAAAGCGTTAATAACACTTAAGAGAGAAATATTCAGTTCTCTTACCTTATTTCACGGTTAACACATTTGATAAAACACGAAGGGTAGAATGTTAGGGAACGCTCTCCCTAAGAAGGCCGTGTATCAGTTGAGGGTTGAAATCAGGAGGATGAGCAGGATTTCTCTGGAACATCCTATGTACGCAGATCGGTGTGTTCAGCGAAGGAATCGTAGCGGGATCGACTAATTTGAAATTCAGCCCCGTATCCCTGGCGCTTGTCGCACGAACGGGCTTGCCGCTTATTGTTGAGGAAGGGAGGCAGGGAAAGGGGAGAGATGCGGAAACGCGGATTTGCGGGAGAGAGTGGGTACATTATTATGTTTTCTTTTTTCCTTTTTTTTTTGACGTAAAACCAATAGCGACTCTCAGCGAAATGACGATACTATTTCCTCGTCGCGGAAATGAATTTACGAAACTGCAAATAATGCGCGGTCCGCGTAGAAAAGACGCCGGTTTTGTCGATGTATACGCGCGTTCGTGCGTAAAGCATTTCGACGACGCGGGGAGGGACAGGCCCTCAAAGCTCTCGAGCTTCGAAGAAACTCGATATGACTTAATATGATTCTATAATTCGCGCGAAAATTTGCGAGAATATTTATTAATGATATACTTTACAGCCGCGCTGCTATGATTCTATTACGAATCTCTCTCGTCCTGCTTGCTAGAAACGCGAGAATAATACTTGAACATTTTATAAAATTGTGTCCGGATAAAATTCTCCTGTTAAAATTGATATCTTCAAATTTTTTTTTACTGTAAATCGAATAAAAAATTTGAACGGATAAAAAAAGAAACAATCTATATACATATATTTGTGTTATCTTTTGATCTTTTGATTAATCTATCTTTTCGTTTTGATAAAAATAGTTTATGCATTTATTAAGAATTATTAATATTAAATTATATATCCTATAATGCAAACACTTTAAATTGATACTTTGAAAAAAAATTTTAAAAATTCGCAAGATAATTTATTATATGTATATAGTTTTTTATTAAATTAAGAAAACAAATTTTTATCGAATACACAGAAAGTGCATTAATAATGTATATATTTATCTCACTAGTATTGGTAAGGGAAATTGCACGCAGAGATTCGATATCACCGGCCTGAACCGGTGATTACTCTGAGTACAAGTTTAAAAATAACTTACTAGCTACATGAAGTAGAAATTCGCATAACGAATTGGTCGGTGGAATGAAAGAAAAAAAGGGGAAAAAAAGGAAAAGAGAGGGCAAACAGGATAGAAAGAGGAGAAAACGAGAGAGAATCTTCAAAATATTCTCGTACCAACGAATCGGCGAGGCGAAGCAGCGAAACGGGAATATATACTCAAAGCATTACGGAGCAAGAAGTTCATTTCTCATTGAAATACCGTCATATTTTCAGTCCGCTCGCGTAACGCGAGCGTGCAGTTCGCCGAATCCACGATTCGATGCCATTTCGCTGTCGCCAAAAAGTAAATGTGAGAAATGAGACATTTTTAAGAAAGATAGGCCTGACGCTAGTCTCAATAGATCGTGCTTTGAGAAAGCGTTATTCTCCGATAAGATTCACGTGAGAGATATCTTCCTGCATCATTTTTGAAATTATTTTAAAAATTAATTACACAAGGTATATTTTAGCTTATTCGAGCTTATTCGTTCGTAAATAGTGACATTTAGTCCTTAAATTATATCTATAGAATAAACTTGCATATTTTTAATAAATATTAATTGATATATAATTTTTAAAATGATAAAATCAAGATATAATTATATAATTTTAATATTTATATAATTATTTCATACAATTGTTGAGAAGAAAAAAATTTGATATGAACGAAATCACTTATGAATGAAAAAGACAAAAATGTAATGCATGGCATTTCTCTTTATCATATATAATAATGATTATATAAATCGTTTCTATAATTTCAATTTCTCGTAATTAAATACTTGATTAAACATATCTTTCTGTCAGAATGTGATCATACATGCTCGGACGCTGCATATTCTTGCGATTACATCTGTATCTATCGCTTACCTGTCGTTCGAAGCGTAATGAAATGTTTAATTAAATTGCACAAATGACGATTGGTTGATACAGTATATTTGTGTAATAATGCCAAACCTGCCAATGCAATTGTTTAACGCGGCTGCAGAAAGTTTGACAGATATCTAGATGCTATCGTTGTCCTATTAAATTTTTTCGATGTCGCTCGTTCACGACGTAAAGAGACCCAGTTTTGATTTTATACTTTATGATATCAAATCTTTTCTTTTAATTTCACGATCTTTTAGAGAGAATGATCGTTCCTGAAATTTCTCCTCTTTATTCCACACAGACAGCGTTATTTAAATTTAAACTTTTGATTTCTTTGACTTGATAAAAATAAAATAAAATAGGATAACGATAATATACGAAATTGACACATTACATTAACTGATAAATATGTTGCAAAGTACTGCGATATTTTTATTTACGCAAAAAATTAGGTGATACGGTAGTGAATCTTACATTTTTTATTTTTAATTATTTAGAATAAAAAGATAACTTTTGCATTTAGAGATTTTATGGAGAGAGACATATATTTAAATTTTTATATTGTAAATTGAATTAAAAATCTTTTTTTTTGCTATATATTTTAAATGATAAATTTCTAATTTAATATAATAATATTAATAAGATAATATTGAAAAAATGATTCTCTTATGTAAATGATATTGTAGAAAAAAATTTTGCAGATTTTCTTTTCAATTGTTGAAAAAATTTCGTATATAATTCTAATTATAATTCTAATTCTAATATAGTTTATAAATGCCTAGTTCTATTGTATTCAGTAGTGAGCTTTATCCGCAATAGTAGAACGATCCTCGGCGAGTTATCTTTCCAAAAATATTTTTGTGATGTCGATATCGCGATTGCAACGTTTATCACCCATTCGAGAGCGATCGCGTACGTGAAGAGAGAGCAATCAAAAAATCGTTTATCGCTATTCACAGCGCCTTTTATGCACGTCACACAATGAGAACGACAAGCTCGCATCTATTTTCGCGCGAGATCTATTTTCTTCGTGAGAGATATCTTTCTTTTCCTATCTATGATTTGTCTTTTAGACGTCGACGTTCATACGCATAAATCACGGAAACGTGACATCGATACTGCGCACAATGCTTTCCATGAGCCTTTGAGCACAATATCCACGAGTGTTATTTGAATCCGTCGAAAGCAATAATTTCATCCGTTCATATGTAGCGGCCGAAACGCGTTTAAAAAGCGCGTAAACATGAACGATCGAAAAAGCTGTCACCGCCCGTTCGACATGCTAGTACTTTGCACGCATATTTTCGTCGAGAGGGGTTCGAGTGCATCTCCATTTTTTTTTTACAAACTGCATTGTGCGATTAGAAATATTTTCTTTAAAATTTCCCATGTTAGTATACACACACACACACATATATATATTTTTTTTAATTATTAAAATTATCAATTTTGTAAAGTGCATTTAATTTGATTAGAATTGATAATTATAATATGATTTAGATTCTAATTAGATTCATGTTTAATAAAAAAAATTTGGATACATAGTGTATATATAATTATAGAATTTGAATCATATTTTACAATTATAAATTTCAATTAAACAAATACATTTCACGAAGTCTACAATTTTATTAATTATTTGAAATTACTGTAGAATGATGTCGATTAAAATAAAACTGTAACCTTTAATAGAACAGCAAGCTTGTAGAATAGAATAGAAACAACTTGCGTAGGACAATAAATTATTACCATTGACTGCCATGTGCGTGTGTCAGTTGCAGATAAATAGTAGGAAAAAATGTGCGTTTTAATATCTGAAAGAAAAAAGTTGATGTTTCTGCATGGGTAGATATTTTCCTATTTCTTTATCCACGAGATATGTTAGCTATTCAGTAAACTCGAGAAGGAGCTCGACACATAAAACCGTCAAGTAGATACAGAAAGTCGTACATACAAAACTAAAAGATAAAGTAACGAAAAGAGATATCGTGTTGAGCTTCCGAAAAGACGTTGCATACATCTTAGAAACTCTGTTGCGCTAACTCTCGGTTTCGCGTTTCGGTGCCGCGTGCAAGCAAGAAGCTGCAAGCAAAGAGAACGGAAGGACGTCTCTTTAGGCGAGCAAGGTTTTCTGTGCATACGCGCTTCGCAAATCCAACCGAGATTCAGTTCCTTGATAAAAAGGTGCACTCGCGCGCGTACAAAAGGCCAAAAAGAACAGCGGGACAAGAAGGGCGCTCGGTCGGAGGTAACGCAAGAAGACGCAAGCTGCAAGCGTATCCACAAGGGTTTGCTCCTTCCTCCTTCCCTCCCCCACTTTGCGTTTCCCGGATGAAGGAAACTCCGTCGACTCCGTGCTTGCGGTCCGCTACTGCTAGTCCGAATTTCGCCGGTTGGCGTTCTGTATCGCATTAGGGATAGGAGCCCCGTCGGCCAGCGAGGGTTAGGGCGGGTAGAATGAGAAGCGGAACGGCAACGGGGACAGGAGGGCCGGGGGCAAAAGCTCGCGGGATGGTAGCGGCGATGGTAATGACGGCGGCGAGCGATGGCGAGAGGGTAGAACAGGAGGGGAGAGGGCGCACCGCAAGCTCGAAAGTTGGGAAAAAGCCAAGGATGGGGTTGGTGCACGGAGTAGCCAAAGGGCGCAAGCTCCGGGTCTTCCTGTGGCCCTCCCATTCGGTCGCGCGATAGGTGGAGCTTTCCTACCCGCCAATACATATCCCGGGGAACGGGGTGCGTCGTGCTCGCTCTCCCGAGGGGTGCGAGTAGTGCCGAGCAGCCGCGGCCGTTGCTGCCACTGTCAGTCCTTCTACATCCACACGAAAACGCGCGTTCCACGGTGGTGGCCTCCGTGTGGCCCCCTCGGCGCCGGCTCCGCTGCTGCTGCTGCTGCTGCTGCTGCTGCCGCTGCCGTGCGTGGCTGGTTGATAAGGTCAGGATTTTCGGGCCCCGTCGAGATATACCGCGCGTGCGATAAGGGGTTGCGGTGAATCCAAGATCGAGTGCCGAGATACCGTCGAGGTTGGGGCAAGTGAATGAAAATTAGCGCGGACTCGTTTCGTACCGATACACTATGTGCGCGGTAGGAAAGATGTCCGTGTGAACGTGAGAATAGTTTCGCTAATGTTGACCGATGTGCGCGAGAAGACCGTTTATATGGCGCCGTTTATACGAAGAGGGTGAATCCCCCCTGTTATTCGGATTTGGTAAAAACAGATTATCGAGACATCGCGCCCCTGATAAAGTTTAGCAATGATATCTTCAGAATTATTGTGTCAAAGAGTCTAATAGTCTCGATAAGATGGCTAGGAATGTAATTTTTGTGTTATATCTTCCTATTATTTCAGTATCTTGTCAAAAGGATTAATTTGATTTAAGAGAATATTTTTATTATATAAAATATATTTTGTCTTTTTAAGGAACAGAAATACTTTTATAACGATCGAAGAGAGATCTATAACAGTATTTTAAAAACACCATAAGATATTTATGGTATCAGTTTTGATTGTCACCATATTTAATAAAGTTGCGCGACTTTCGATTAATTTTGTAAAAGCCTCAAAAAATTCTATTTTAATGTCATAAATGAATGTAATTTTTGCAAATAATTATTATTTGGTAATAATTGTGATTTTGTAATTTTAGATTATTTTCTATGTATATTATAAAAGTACGATTGATTATGTTTTATATGGGACAAATCAATATTATGAAATTATTTATCAGTGCGTAAAAAAAGTAAATTTATTGGCTTATGTTTTAAGATGCGAGATAATTTATTGATTTTATGTTTTTAAGATGCAAAATATATAATTTGGTATATTTTTAATGTTTCTTATCAAAAGAAAATATTTTCAATCGATGAATTTTTAAGAATAAATTGTTCTTACATATCCTTGTATATAATAGTTTAATCATGATTATAAGTCGCGTAACTGAGTGAATTAATTAATGCGTAGTAGTTTCTCGACGCATTCGAGTAAGCTACTCGAATACGCACGGAATTCTGTAGGAATGAGGTTTCATTGATTACGATGCCAAATTTACGAATTTATCGATTACACGCTTTATCTTGATAATGAGAAATACTTGTGAAATAAAGTAGTATTTGGTGAATCGTATGAGAAATTTTATAATAACGAAAAAGATATATATCTGATTATATGTAATATAATAGAGAAATTTATTTATTTTATTATTTTTTGATGGGGAGGGAAATTTGTAGAAGGCTATCGAAATGAGATTAGTAATATAATGCAATAACAATTATTTTACAAATTTTATATACATATATATGAGTGTATTTTTATTTATATATAAATTAATTTTTGATATGATTATCTTTCTCTCTTTCTCTCTCTCATTGTGATAAACTTTTAATATAAATATAGATATATTTTATAAAGAGATAATGATGTTGATTAATATGAAATACTTAACATTAAGTTTCTAAAAGACTTTTCTGTGCAAAATTATCTCTTTCAAAGTCAAAGTAACATTACAATTTTAATAATGATTTAATTTTTATCCATAATTGTTTCGAAATAAATCTTTTTATTCATTTATCGAAATAGAAATGTGTCGCGATAGACACAAAAATTACGGCGATAAGCTCTGTCAAAATACCGGATGTCTATACCGGATGTGCTTTCGAGCGGTAGAAAGAGATTATGTTCGTAACGATACATAGTAGGAAATATATGACCTGATGCGCATTGAATCTGCACTCATTGTTTTTCCTAGATAGCGACACAAAGTTCAATGCACGTTCTGGATAAATTAAAAAGTGTAAGCAACGTCGAAAATATTTGAAATAAAAAATTCTGTTATCTAATGAGATGCTGTTATTCAATGAAATGTCAGGATAGCGTATCTTTAAAGAAAAGTTTTGAAACATTTGATATATATTTAAGACGCGATGTTATTTTGTATCTTTAATTTTTACATTAAATTTTAAAATATTATCTAAATCAAAATTTGTATTAAAAAATATGAAATTTTTTATTACTCAATATTGAACGCATATGGAATTTTTAAACTTAATTTTTTAATGAATTGCGATGAAGCAGAGTGAATAGTGCATAAATTTTGATTTGATTTTGATAGTATTTTAATTGTTGTATTGCGTTATATTTTTCTTTTCTACAATTTTAATGTACAACGTATACTATTCTAAACAGGAAATTTAGATAATGAGACTTTCTAAATATTTTAGCATGAATTCTTATCTGCTAGATGCGCTAATACATAAATTCTTGTTTACCGGAATATATAGTAGCTATAAAATATGTTATAGGTGGATAGCTTCAATGGATAAGCTTCAGAATATATGCTTTATATACGCTGACTGATTTTTCTTACATCATATATTTTAAGCAATTTTATGAATATTGTAATGATATTTCTTATATATATTTATTTTATTTTGTATTAAATATTAAATTTATATATAATGAAAATAATCTATAGATACACAATTTTTGAATTTAATAAAATATTTAAAGAGAAGCAAATGAGAATTTTAATAAACAAAATTCTTTAAACATGATTGATAACTAATTCCAAAAAGATTCTCTGTTTTTTAATTTCGAATCATTTACAGAGTTTTATTAATTCTTACATTGTTTTACATTTTGACTGTACTTTCGCTACAGGATTATTAATATATGAAAAAAATAATAACATAGTACAAAAAGCGCAAAATATGAAATCAATTAATTTAAAACTATTAATAGACTATAATTCAAGAAATAGAGAAAACTGAAAATACAATATATATTAATATATTCGAATTACCATACTATATTAAACTGAATTGAATTAACAGGACAAAAATATGCATGTATTTTCGAATTATATAATTGTCAATAATTGCTGATTCTCGAGATCAGTCATATCTAATATGTAATCTACATGATAGAATTATTACAAGACATTCTCTCGTCCGCTTTTGTGCCTCAGAAGCATGATCTTCGAGTAACGTACACACTCTGTGAGCTGTGTAATAATTTCGAGAAAGGCATGCGATCAGTGTCGAATTTTCAGTCAGTCGACTCTGAGTCAGTGAATCGTTAACATCAAGCTTGTTCGATCTCTCGTCGATCACTTCTCGTGCGTATTGAAAATTATCGTTAAAACATATTCGGCATCAAAACTTGATTAAAACTCTCCAAAACTCGAGAATTTATCATATTTTAACAGGTAATATTTTTTTAATCTATGCGTATTTCAAATAATTTTTTCATATCGTTTAATAATAGAAATACGCATATTCTTTTAAATAGATATTTTCCTCAATATTGTTATAATTCAGATCACTCGCCATTTTTCACCGCCAATCTATTTCTATAATTATTCTTTTGAGAGAATCGTGTAATTAATTTTTTCGATTTATATATCAAGGTTTTTCTCATTCGGATGTGCTTTCGAGCGGTAGAAAGAGATTATGTTCGTAACGATACATAATAGGAAATATATGACCCGATACGCGTTGAATCTGCACTCATTGTTTTTCCTAAATAGCGACACAAAGTTCAACGTTCTAGATAAATTAAAAAGTCTAAGCAGCGTCAAAAATATTTGAAATAAAAAATTCTGTTATCTAACCTGAGATGCTGTTATTCAATGAAATGTCAAGATAGCGTATCTTTAAAGAAAAGTTTTGAAACATTTGATACATATTTAAGACGCGATGTTATTTTGTATCTTTAATTTTTACATTAAATTTTAAAATATTGTCTAAATTCAATCAAAATTTGTATTAAAAAGTATGAAAATCTTTTATTACTCAATATTGAACGCATATAGAATTTTTAAACTTAATTTTTTAATGAATTGCGATAAAACAGAATAAATAGTGCATACATTTTTAAAAAATTTTTTTTATATATTGAGGTTTTTCCCATTCGGATTAAGCGATTATCGATATTAACTTGAGCCCAAATAGTATTTTACCAAACATAATAGTTAAATTAAAAGTCATCGAGGTGACTAACGGGATTTTTTGTGAGATCAGCACGAAGCTTCACAGTGTTTTTTTCGAATTGCAGATCGAATATAAGTGCGCGCGTGTGGTTCGTGTGTGTGTACATGTGCCATCATCGCCACCATCCGCAGCAGTGACCGGAAAAGAAGAGGACTCGACCCTAACAGTAGCCGGAACCACCGAAAAATGGATGCAAAGTCGCAGCGAGTTATCTCCGGTTTGCTTTTGTTCGCTCTCGCCACATTACAGCTCGGTGAGTCTTTTACAATTATTAACAGTCAGCTAAAACATAATGCGATTATCGAACATAATGTAAGAAATAGATACGCAACGTTGTGCCAGTCTGGAAAAATGATTTCAATTTAGAGGGATCGAGGGAGATAATAGCGCAGCACGTGCCCTTCTTTGCGTACTTTTCTATACAATGATTTATCAATTTTATTACAAGTAACTTTAAAAGAATCTTCTCGGTTTGAACGAATAAAATAATTCGCAAAATAATATTGTTAAAATTGCAAATGATTTTTCGCATTTTTTTAGTCTTTGATTTTCTAGCGAGGTATTATTGAAAATATAAGAATTACGATTAAGTCAAGATAACAAATTAAAATTTCATTTTTAATTCCTATTGTTAAATAGGATCCTATTGTTAAAATATATTTTTAAAATTTTACACGTAATTATTAATACATTTATAAATTCAGATACTGTTCAAAAGAAATTTATTTTATTTATTTAAATTTTTTAATTAGATTCATTTTTGTTAATTATAGTATGCCATAATATTTCGTACGGAAAACATCTATATAAATATCTATAAATAAACTCGTGATGCGTGTGTGATTACGTATTATGATTATGCGGTGAAACAAGTTTTTTCTTTTCTGCATATTATAAAGATTAATATATTATATTTATTCATAACGATATAGACAAGTGTGTATTCTGAGCTGTATTATGTGAATTTAAAATGTGTTGGAATTCTCGACGAGATTCGTGTGCGATACATCACGTTGTGCAAAAGTTACCAGCAGTTATTGTTATTATGCCGCGTATTATTTTGCGGTAATATTCATATTTCGAGTCTCATTATTACACAAAGTGATATAAATTATGCGGCCTTCCGCTTCCATAATACAGATGGATGTGAGAAAATATCTTCGCGGAATGTTTGCCAGCTTTTTGACCTCCCGAGAATAACGCAATGATTTTATACATTTCTTATGCGTTGAATTCTTACGTTAATATGTTACTTCACAGTCCCAAGTCTATTCAACTACTGAAAGAATTTGAAAATTATAACAAAATATAAAAATGGAATATAAACGCACGAAACGAAATTTAGTGTAATATATTTCTTTTATTGTTTTGGCTTTTTTTTAAAGTTGAACGATTCATAAATCAATATTATATTCGTACCTACAAAAAAACGCATGTCAAAACTCGAGATGCGATAAAATCTCGAAATATATAAATATGAAAGGGCATGATTTTCGAACTTTGTCAGCTGGAGAAAGACGAGAGAGATTCTTTCGATATATTGTTTCTTTCCCCTTCTAAAGATCGCAAAGTACGCACTTATTTCATCTTCTATAAACATTTTATCATATTTTTTACATTTGCACAACATTGTTTTCGAAATGTTACACATGAGAAAAAATTTTAAGATATTTTACGCATATTATATCTCATTGTTTTCTGTAAAAACACATTATTTTAAAAATATATTAGATTTCTGAATGCATCAAGAGATGATTGAGAGACGAAAAAACATACATCACAGAATATTGCAGCACTATTATTATTGTAATATTGCCGCAATATTGTTCTATGGGAATGTGCTTCGCCAAAAAAACATTAACGTTTTCTCGCTTCGCGGTATTCGATTCGCGACTGGGTCCTCGCTAATCGGAAAAACAATGTCGCCGCGACCGTAATTTGAAAACTTTTAAAGAGAAGGCTATTTAGAACGCAAATGGTGCAATGAGAGAAACGAGGACGCGGCCGAAGCGACAAGCGCGAGTAGATATGGCCGTGCAAATGCGTAATTGCATAATGGTGCCCATCGGTGTGTGTTCGCGCAAAGATACGAAGCCCTGGCCTGGTTTTTGCTGCTGGGGAACTTTCACTTGGTGTCTCACCATCTTTCTCTTTTTCTCCCCACCTGTCTCTTTCTATCGATACCGGGTCGCTGCTTTTCGCGTCGCGTCACCCGGCTCCTCGCTCGTTTCCTCTCGCAAACGTCAGTCTCGTCGACCGAACTCGCTTTCAAACCAGTTCGCCGTCAATCGAAGGGTTCCACCAAAATCGCTTGGATAATCCATCTCAGCGATTTCAAGGCGGACAAAAAAAAAGCATGAATAAGTCAGCGTTATCATATTGTTATTCCCCTACGGGAATTCTCTCGATTTTGTTTTGTCGGTTTCTAAAAGTTTATACTCCTTTCTCTGGAATTACTTTATATCTGTCATGTGAAAAGTATCGTTTAAGTTATCATTATTTTACATACATCTCATGTTTAATATAAAAAATTATATAGTTAATCTTTTTAGCGCAATAAGAAATCTTTGAACATAACTATAATTATAACGTGCAAAGAAGGAAGTAAAATATGAAAGACAAGTTCTTAACTCTATGATTAATTTTATATCTTATATAATTTTTTTATTAATTAAATTTGATATAATTTAAAGTTGATAACATTGAGAAATATTTATTTAAATTAATATCATCATAAAATTTATTTTAATTTATATTAAAAATTAAAGATTAAAAATTAAATAAAAAAATTATTAAATTTAATTTATATATAATATGTTGCAGAAATTCTAATTATTTTTTCACTAAATGTTTGATATTATGCGAAACAAACGATTCAATATAACGATGTAATACTTTTGTTATGGTAAATCTAAATTACATTTAAAAGACATCCTGAGAAAGTTACTTTACGGTACGATCGCTTTCTAATCAAGTTTTATGAGTCTGTCTACCTCTTCCTCTTCTCTTGCATCTCATTTTATCTTTATTCACGGAATGTGTCCATTTAATAGATGTAATTTGTTAAAATTTCTTTGCAATTACACTCAAGTTTTTTATTCTTAAATCCCTTGTTTTTGTATATCATTACTAGAAATATTTTAAGAATAACTTTTATTTTTATAAAAATAATATTACATATCTGTAATATTATTTTTATAAAAATAAAAGTTTTTTCACACCTGAAATACCTTTCCAAATTTTGTATTATTGAATCATAAGATCTAACTAATTCAATAATAAAAGTTTACAATTCTGAAGCTCAATTCGTGAGAATACTACTTCATCGTTTATAACTGTATATAAATACTATTGATTTCTATTAAATGTACGTTAATTTCTGTACAAAATACAATAAAGAATGACGATAACTAGAGAAAGAAAGAGGTAGGGTTATCCACAAAGACAATTTTTCCCGTAAAATCACCGTGTAAGAAGACAATTCTCGAATTAAGCGTAGCATGCAAGCACTTTTTCTGGGGTTAAGAATACTCTATGATAAAAATTCTCGCTGACGATTGCCAGCGTCCACTTGAGAGGAGGCACCACGACAGATTCTGAACGTCGAATCAATGTACAATGAACACATATTGGCGAAGCGGATGCCTGTAGCCTTCAATAAAGCTCAGTCGGAGCCTGTTCAATCGTTGGTACTTGACGAATCCCGAATCGGACAATAGTCTCGTGGCGCAGATACGATCCGTCCGTTCGGAATAACCCACAAGGTCTCTCGGGCACATACTATACATAAATGGACTTGCATGTTTTCGGCGGGGGAGAAAGGTAGCGGGGTTTAATACTACGAATATCCGGTTGTACATATATAATGCGAACGCGAGCGAAGAGATACACATCGCTCCCCATTCCCTATTCTATCTCTTTTTATCTTCTTTTCCGGGGATTACTTTCGGGTCAGCAAGCCGATCGCGCGTTCTTACAGATTACAGAATACTTGGTGCGCAAGGCGCATCCCGGAGCGAATCGAATCTCTGCGAGTCGGAGTTGCGAATCTGACAATATTTCATGAGAGATTAACATATGTTTCGTTTGCTTCTTGAAAATACTGCATCGCGTGTCTACTAAAAGTCAGTATTTTGAAAATAAAACTAACAGAGATTCCAAGATTTTTATTTAATCCTTAGACATATCATGTTTTGATTGCTCAAAGAACTTGCTCCAAAAAATTGCCATTCTCGGGTGATGATATTTTGATAAATATCAAAATTTTTAATTCAATAAATGCGACGTCTATAATTCAAACTCGAATAATTCAATTTTTATTGAATTCAAATTTGATTAAATATGATTAAAAACCAAGTATAACGGAACAAACATTATGAGACTGTTGTGGGAGAATTATGATACTTGGACAAAAGTTTGGATGCAATCTTTGCGAATATATGCGCTCCAAATTGCTAAAAAATCTTAAATATTCATTAGTAATAAATAATATTATTATTAGCAAATTAATTAAATGACAAATGATTGTGTCATTAAAAGTTTCTCGCATGGACAGATTCTTCGTAACATATCGTGCATTTTAAAATGATGAGCGCTATTGTATATACATATACAAGTAATCGAAGTGCATATTTGTTTTATCCGTTAGTTTTCAGTCTCGCGAGATTATCGAGCTTCAACTTACGGTCCAACAATGTTCAGTGGGAGTACTCGTTTGTAGTATACGTTCGTAGTAATGCGTGCACGTGAAGGCGAGGATTGCGCAAGCGTACGAATACCTCCATGGATATGCATACATGTGTGTATGTGTGTTAAATACCTAAAGGATTTGTACGTACGTGAAACTTGCACACATTAGCATCTGTGTTTTTTTCGCGATAAGAGCTTTACAACTGACTACGGCTAATGAGAATTGAAAGTGAGAGGGAGGAAGATCGGCAAACAATGGTATGTCATTAGGAGAAATTATTGTATAGCGATTGATTCCCAAGACACTAGTGCTTCCTGACTTTCTCCTTGTCTTTACGGCGAATAAAGCGAATTGTATGGTGACGAGAAAATTGGAGGAATATTCGCATTGATGCACACAGACAACATGCATGTATCAAACTAGAAATGTTTGCAGTGTTTATCGAATATTATTGAATATTTTTTGACATTAATACTTAACTTTTGATATATACATAAATATTGATATCACGAGAATAGTTCTAAAATCTAAAAAATATTTTTATATATTTTTATAATACGTGCCAATTTTTTGTACGCGTAAATTTCAATAATTTATTGTGACAAAGTTATTTTCTTAATTGCCACAAGCAATGTATTAATTAAACTTTCAACGTAATGTCTGGATTTAGTATTTAATGTGAATGTTACAAGATAAGCATAGATATATAATTGTAGACACGTTACTGCTGTCACAGTTTTATGATTACAAGTATGACAAGATGATTAATACATCATTCTGCATAATAACTTCGTGATAGAAAAAATGATAAAAATTGCAAATCTTTTGATAGTAATTTAGAAACTATTTATGAGGCATTTGACATATTATTATACGTTTCTTCTTTCTTTTACAAAGTAAATTTAAATTATTTTCTCATATATTACGTAGCTCTGTGATTTTTTTGCAAAATCAATTAAAATGATAATTATTCTTTTATCATTATCATGAGATAGCAAAGACAGATCTTTTGTACAAAAATAACGAGGTCACTCTAATTAAACTACTTTCTATTCTTATGTGAGATAGCTATATCTTATGATTTCGACCTTGCATTCACTGCAGCGCCTTGACACTAATAGTATGTATTTATAACATGTTACAATGATCAAGTAATCCTGTGAAATTTAAATCATTCTTACTGTCCATGATCTCAATAAGCTGTCATTATTTTTTAAGACACAAAAAATTAATTATTAAAAAGAAATTAATAGAGATTAATTATTAATAAATTATTAATAAATTAATTATTAAAAAGAAATTAATAGAGATTATTATCTCCATTATCTATCTTTTCTCTCTCTCTCTCTCTCTCTCTCTAGTAATTTATTACGACAATTATATAAAATGTGAAAAATTATATAATAAATTTCAATTAAAATAATATTATAGACAAAAATTATAGTATGAACTAAATATGTATGTGTGCTATGCATAAAAAATATAATTTGATTTTAAATTTATGTGTAAATTTTACTTTAAAGAAACGCATAGAATTTATATTTATATTAACAAGTTGGAGTCAATACAATGCATGATTTTAGAATTGATTTATTCCTATTAACTTTGCGATTTGAGGAGCAAAAAAATAAATTTAATATTATTTCATAATAGTATATTTGAATATAAAATATTTTTCTGTTTTTCTGACCAACGATCTTGGCGTGTTTCGCGAACCCGCATATCTATTGATATAAAAATTGCAAAAATTTCTTCGCGATATGTGTCCCACATGCGCCACGGGGTGCACTTTATGTAATTGGAGTCGGTAAGCGGGATACATTTAATGCGTGTACTTGTTGCTCGATTGCCAGATGTGCGACTCCCAGCGTTTATGTGGACGTTGGAAGTGATGAGCATACGGCGTCGACCATCCCCAAATTCTGCGGCCCACGCTTAATCGATGTAAATGCCCGATTCCAATGAGGAAAGGGGAGACAGAGATAGAGAGAGGGTGAGAGGTACAACTGAAAGCCTTCCTTCGATTTATTTCAGCCATTAATCGCCACAATCTGTCATAATTTACCATCTGTGAACGCTGGTATTACCGGAATCACTCATTCTTTGATCCGGCTTAAATCTCGAGCAAATTACGAAATTTGCGATTCTTTCCTTATATTTCCGGACCCAGTAAGTTTTTTTCGGATTCGAACCAAGGTCGGACAATTTAGAAAAGCGGATTGCCTTGCGGTTTTATTTGTCTACTTCGATTCTTAATCATCACATTGCTTCTACATGAAGTTTCCTTACATATGAGTCTATTCATTTGTCATTCATTATATTGTCTTGTCAAGAATTTCAATCTCTCATCCCTATTAAAAGGCTGTTTTTTAATTTTATTTTGTTTCGATGAAAACCTGTCATTCATTCGGGATAAACTTATTTTTAAAATAAAATAAATAAACCTTATTTTTAAAATAAAATAAAATAAAACTGGTTTTCGCAGATATATTTAAATATGAAATAAGAAAGTACGTTTGTTAATTATAATTTCAGAGTTAAATTAAAACTTCTATTTATACTAAAAATATTTTTACTGAAAATTACTTTTGCAGGAGAATATATATATATTTTTTATCTTTTCTATCTTAAGAGGAAAGCTTCGAGATTAATCTTTTTACTTGGACTCGTCTGTATAATATGTTAAAAAGAAGAGGTATTCAAAGAATATTATTACGTATATTTGCTGTCAATACTTGCTTCATCTAGATATTATCTTCGAGATATTATTTTTTTTATTGTATATCAAGTACATTTAATATAAAGTATATTTTCTCCAAAGAAACAATTTGCAAGTAGTTTTTCAAAAGCATTCACCGATTTATGTAAATCTTTTTCGATTTCGACGAGTCTGCTTCTTAAATTTTCTCGACATGTTTTTATTTCGAATGTAAATTAATCGATTACATTGACGTTATATCGATGGGTGAATGATCTTGGGTGAATATCTTTCCATGATTTTCTTTATCCTCTCGCGCGTTTTGTTCCTTCCTATCGATTCTTTCCCCTTACAGAGCGATACACCCAGGCAATTGTGTCGCTTTCACCCATTTCACCAAAACGAACAAAGCTTACCTGCGGGGGTGAAAGTCGAAAAAGAATATGTTGAGAGAAACAATTTAACTAATGGAATGGTATCGCCCCTAAAAAATCTACGATTGTCCTCACATTCGTCGTCCTCACAGTCGTTTTATGTTATCGCGATAAAAATGATATCTTTTCACTCAATTTATTTTATTGTGTAATTTATATCGTAATAGAAATGATCCTAAAAAATCGAGATTCATTAAAAATAAACGGAAATATACCGCATATATAATAAACTTAAAAACATGCTTCTTTTTAAATGAATGTGAGCATATTTATATTCTTTATGTTTTCTCTATTTTCATTTTCTATGCTTGCGATACTCGACGGCCGTCGTTGTTGATACGCGATTCGAATTCCTGCGGACACCGATATAGGTTGGCATTCGCTTGAGGTACAACGGCAGGAATGTAGAATGAGGATTTGGGATAACGCGCGAGAACGGAATGACTATATAGAAGTTACCCCACTTATAAAAAATAAACAAAAATTATTGAAACATATAGGTAAAAAGTAATTAAGAACACAGTTGTGAAAAAATTAGTATCTATTAGAATCTATTTCTACAAAAATTTACTTATAATTTATTTTGCATCCACATTTTTTAATTCTAAGAATTACATATGAAAATTATAATTATATATAAAAATTATTTGTACAATAAAAAACTCCAAATATGTAGTTTTTACTTGTGATCGAAATAATTTTATTTCTTGTCACTTATTATCTATCTTCGCACACCAATAATTGACGTTGATTAAATTTCACTTTGTCGAGCACTTGCAAACGTCTCTCGTGAGTAATTAGCGTAATTATATCGCATCTGTCAATCGAGTAATTATTTGACCTGCAATTGTCAATTGCTGAAATTATTTGGCCTGCGTTATTAACTTATAGCAACAAGTTAGCAACGTTCGAATTGACTTTCTCTCGTCGATTGTACCGCAGGCAAGTGCCATTTGCACGTCCTCAGGGTGCATAATGCGTTATTAGACGGGCGGGAGACACATGCTTCGTCACGACATCATTATCGACCAGTCGTCTTTCCTGTCGTTCACAAATAAACTGCTCATTACGTAACTAAAAATAGCACAAACCAGAAAAAAGTACTAATGATTTGAAGTCGAGAAGATCATATTCTTTCGATGACAATAAGAAATATGATCTTTATCATTATTAATTCATCTTTTTTGTATATTTTATAATTTAAACAAAATTCATATTATAATTAAGAATATTATTTCATTCTTTTATAAAAAGATACTGTAAACAATACTTTTTATCTTTATAGACAAATGAATAGTTTTAATCTGGTTTACAAGGAAACTTAAACCTCTTATAGTCATAAACACTATTATACAAAAATTATTAATTAGCAATTTTTAATAAATGCTAAAATCTAAATATCTCTTCTTATAAATTAAAAGACATAATGTTTCCTGTATAACGCGAAATTTTGTAAGCTTTAATTTACCCAGTCTATATAAAATACTCAATTTCGTTTCTATAATACCTTACCGATACAAAATTGGATTCAATCAACATGAACGTTAATTATTATGTCCGAACCTCAGGAAATAAAAGTAACATCGCTTGTAGGTCATCCATTAATCAGTCGGGCGCAACCTGGTGACTTCCGGGACATCCTCGCATGCCACGGTGTCCTGCGTTGTCGTAATGCGTTATACGCGTCTACATGACAAATGCTCCGGCGCGATATCATTATCGCCCAGACTCGCGCCATTCTCCTCGTCTTCCTCTTCCGCCTTCTCGTCAACGACGGGAGCTTCGCCAGGGGCGACCAGCCCTCTCCGATCTCGCCCCGAACCCCCGACAACCCTCCGATGATTTCGGTTCCCACGGAGCGCTGCTACGTTACGTGAACCTGTCTCTAACGGGACACGTAAATACGCTGTTCAATCGATATTATGCGACAGCACCCGCATCTGCGTGTCTCCGGAGTGCGTGTGCGTGTGCGCGTGGAGACATTTATATCGCGGTGAAACTCAAACACGAATCGGAAAGGGATGGGACTGTGTAATATCGCTTTCTTCGCCTACACGCTTCGCGTATCGGTTCGTGCTATCGATATCGCGGCGGTTGCTCGCATCGATTTTCACCGCGATTTCCATCGCGAACTTTCTCGCGCGGAATATATATGTATGAAATTATTACATATTTAAATAATATCGCGAATTTAGAAAAAAAGTATGTTTGTGTAGGTAATATATGTATTTGAATTAAAATAAATTATTACAATTACACAATATATCCAATTTATAGATTTAGATATTGTATATCTTTTATATATATTTGTGATATAAAACATGAAATTAATATAGTTACTTAATAAACAGTTAATTTTATAAGCGCGAATATTTTTTCAATATTTTTAAAAATAAATAAGTATTTACAGAAACAAAGTAGGTATTATTTCAGTCGCTTGGAGATTTTCCTTTCTATCGAATTTTTATTCGCGCCATTAATTTTTCAATACCTTGTACATTACTCAAAGGAAAGAGGAAAGGACGTAATTCCGCTTTTGTCGGAATGGAAAAGTAAAACGAAATATATATATATATATATATATATATATATATATATATGGCGAAATAAATGTTTAAGCCGCATGATGACGCGGCGTCCTAAGTCGATGCCTTTATTTCAGCATATCGGAAACGGCGCTCCGTGACACGACTTGAGCCACCGGCTTCGTCCTCGCGGCACGCGTTCTATTTCCTCGAGATTTCACTTCTCCCTTTTCCACCCCCGCTCCTTGCGGCTACTCGGGCCGAATGTTAACCGATCGACCGAGAGGGATTTTCGCGCGTGATGTTTCCAGTACTCGAGAGTTTCGCAAGTGCTTATACCGGATGGCGAGCGCGACCACCCAAGAGCGGAGACCTACCCGTTTTGAGTCTCACACCCAACCAAGTGCGAGGGAATATAACGTATTCGGGCCGCGCGCTCGCAACGAGTTGTACGGTTCAGTCAGTTCGATATTGCGAGGGATGACGGGTGGTCTTAATGCATTTGGCGAGGTAGCTACGGTACGCATCACCAGGCACCCTTTCTGCAAGCTCAGCACTCCCCCTGCTCTCTCTCTCTCTCTCTCTCTTTCTCTCTCTCTCTCTCTCTTTCTCTATAGCTTTCACTTTGTCCTTCTCTTCGTCTCTTTTCCTCTGTGCTCCTGTGTCTCTTCTTACCCTTCCCTTTCTCCCTTCGAGAGGATATAATAGCCCCTAAAACGAAGCGGGCAAAGTCCTTGGCTTTAATCTCTTAACGGGCAAACGACAAAAAATATAGTCTTTCTCTGTTCTTATAAGATAAAAGCCGTCGACTCGCACGTTCGATTAAGAGATTACCTCGTCTGTGATAATTATCAGCGGCGACGATGCGTCTCTTGTTTAGGGCGCACTCCTCTTTTGAATTTTGTCAATTTCAATTTAATTGATATTTCCGAAAAATTGATACAAGTTATTGTTGTTAAATTATTTCTTTAAAATTAATATTAATTCAGGTAAGAGAGAGAACTTATTGTCACGTTTGTATTTTTAAAAAAACGAGTATTCTTGATGTAAAATAAAAATATTATTAAATTAATATAACCAATGAATGAGATATTGAAATGAACATTTCAATTATTATTTAATTTCTTTTGTTGTAAATATATAAAAATATTAGTGTGAAACTACTAATTAATATAAATTTTGAAAATTGCGTGTGAAAAGGACATTGTTAATTTTCAATCTTTCAATCGTTTTATTCATTTCTGATTTTATTCGTTCTGATACTTGTTAAATTATTGATACTAACTAGATAATATCACATTTTTTAAATTCTTGCAATTATTAATTTGATTAGTGCATAAGTTTTTTATTTATAAATAGGAAAAATATATGGTAGCATACGAAAATTAATTTTATATTTTGATAATAAAATATAAGAATGTAAAAGAGCTATTTTGGTTGATCATTTATTTGATTTTTATGCTAATGATGATTACAAACTTAAATACAACATATTCAATATACAATAATGAGTTAGTTACATATATAATTATTGTAGTTTCCTACTTAATGCCATTTTATGAAAATATCAAGAGGATTTGTTCTGCAAACTGCTTGAATTATGTCCAGAAATTACGTAGGTACATTCGAGGACATACCAATTGCCCTACTAAATGCGCTTTGGAGTTGCAATGTATGTATTAACGTTCGAATAAACTTTCCTTATTTGTATACTGTAGAAACTGAACGCCAATCCGAACATCTTATCGAATATTGCAAATAGGTCACAGTGGCATTACTTTGAACGATTTCGATAAACTATTGTGAAAAAAGACACGATCGATACAGCCGATATTTTCGATAACGTTTTCTCGTGTTAGAAATAATAACAATCATTTTTAATTGTGCCAGAGAGAGATAACAATAGATTTAATTAATAATTCGATATATACATAGTGAATTTAAAATTATAAAAATTATTGAACATTTTATAGCTCTCTTTTTTCTATGAGATTCTATGTGTTATTTATTTGTAAATATATAAAATGAAATTTTTCAAATAAAATAGATTTAAGAAATTATATAAGCTTGTGTAGAAAGATACAGATTAATTTTACAATCGGATCAATGCAAGCAAAGGATAATGGGAAAAAATATTTAGCTTGATAATGAAGTAAATCGTACAACCTCGAAATAGATTTGATAAATGTAGAAATGCTAATCAGCAGAGAACACACTTTCTTTTTTATATAAAAAATTGTTTTTAATCCTGGAATTTATGCAGGTTAAAAATCTTATTATTATGCATTTATGCAAAGCTTATGCGTAATATTTCTTTTCGAAGGGATGATCCTGGAAGATCCATATTCTGCAATAAATATTTCGTTATTCGCGGATAATATATTAAAAAAAAAACACTAGGAAGTACTTAAAAAGAGCCGAACAAAAAAGAGATATTCGACGATTGAGTGGACAATAAATCGCTGGCGTGCGCGTGCAAAAATTTTCTTTCCGTTACTTGCAAATTCACGCCGATGTCAGCGATGAGGACAGAGGCTCTGGTCGGGAGCACTTAGAAAATCGATAAGCCCCGGCTCGCTTGATCCGCCGTTGGCTGCTGCCAGGCCATATCTTGATTAAAATCAGTGCCGCCGCCCGGTACTCTCCTTTCTTCGACATTTCCCCGCCGGTTCCCTCGTCGCCCACGCCATCGTTACAGCCATCGTCGCCGCCGCCGCCGCCGCCGCGCGATGAATCCGGTTAGTCTCGTTAACGTCCTAAGTCACCGAGAGTCTCGTCCGCGCCATTCCTCATCACTTTCTCTTTTACGAGACGTGGAAAAGATCCGGGGACGCCTCTCGCTCCGGGATGTTCGCTTGCAATCGAGCGTGATATCGGACGTTCGGCCGCTTCTGGTCGTCGGTTGACCGCATTGCACGATCTGCGCTCGACGAAAGTGAAAGCCCGCGTAACCGGTCGCATGCTGACCCCAGTCAGGAATGCATCTAGCGGTATTAATTCCGCTAACTTGCAGGGAGCGATCGCTGCTCGAATGCTTCAAATAGAGAGATCTTCCTTGCAAATCATAGACTTCGTTATTTTCGTACAGGTATCGAAGCTGACGTAACTTTTGCGGATACACCACGCTTTGTATGCAGAAAATGTGTGTTCTCCTAATGCGACGCACTTAGCCATCTCGCTTCGCGTTAAACGCTTGTTCGCACGAAAGCGGTCGAGCGAAAAGAGCGGATTAGTCTGATCGATCCTCCCTTGAACGCGCGGCATAAAGGATCCCTCGCACTTGATCGAAGTAATATCATCGCATCATCATTGTACGCTAACGAACCTTACCGCTCGCGGCGATGACATGCGTACATTTACGACGCACGCAATATGCCGAGGATGCCCCGGGCTAAGGTATTCCCCGTGGGTGAGGGGGTGGCCGTAAGACCGTACCTAAGATCAATGTGTGTCGGGGGACTACTTGAAGGACCTATGCGCAATCCGGAAGCTGATCGACAGAGAGATCGACAGAGAGCTAGAGAAAGAAAGAGAGAGAGAGAGAGAGAGAGAGAGAGAGAGAGAGAGAAATGAAGGAAGGGTATTGATAAGTGGGTGCTGTTTACCGAGCTCAAATGTTGACCGAACTCCCTCGTTCGTCTCCCAGCACCATATTCTGCTTTCAAACGAACCTTGCCTTCAAACGAGTTCACGGTGAACTCTCATTCGTGTGGTGGGCTAGTCAAACGACGCGAGTCTTCTAGCATCAACAAGGACATTGTTGAAATTAGTTTTACATTTTTTTTTCTCGGTAGGAAACATCTAAATAAATTATAGATAAAATATGTCGGATACAACTTCTCTTTCTTGCGTAAGAAATGCGAGAGATATATACATCCTTTCATGCAATAAAAATCAAAATTGATTCCGTTGATCCGGAAATACAAATTTCAAGTTGCATCGATACATCTTGAAGAAAAAAATGATATTAAGAGCAAATATCTTTTCAAGTATTTACAAGAGATGCGATTCAAATCACGCAAATCGAGAATATTTTTACTTAACGGAATGACAAGGTTACATATTTTTTTACATTTTGATATTATAGATTCGGAATATGAGTAAAAAAAATCGGATAAACTTGTTTGTTAAAAATTTCCGATTTTCCCAGCATAGAAGATTTCAAACATGGTCGCACACGAATATGATTCGTTATTTAATAGCTCACCACATCGTTGATTTCGCTGCCTCGATCGCTTGAAACCGATATACGGTTCGAATGTCGAGCGATTTCAAACTTTGATATAACGTGAAATCCTTTGAAAAAAGTACGCAATGAATTTAAATCCGTGTGAAAATCAAATCTCTCGAGATCCTAGGAAATATTACTCATACTATGCGGTGAGATTAAATTATAGTATATGTAGTTTTGATAATGATTTTCAAAGCAATATGTATATAGTTACAGTGTCTAATAAAAATATGATGTAATTTTTTAGCTGCTTATGCATATTACAATTAATATATTTGTTTTATTGTAATTTCCATAATAATCAAAATTTACATATTAAATTAAAATCGATATAGAATTTTATTTCTGAAAAGAAAAAAAAACGAACGTATTGACTATTCATTATTTCAGATTTATTCCTTAAAAAAACAACGCTTATGGTTTAATGCGTAACGCGTTATTGTATAATATTATTAATTAAATATTAAATATTATTAATTAAATATTAAATATAATAATATTATTATAAAATATAATAATATTAAAAATATCGATAGCAAGATATTCGTAGTCGTTTCCGTTGACGTACTTCGCGGAAGCGGATTGACGATCGAGACATTGTTGACGTCGCTGTTTGGAAATGACGCTGAAGGCTTTTATCCCATCCTTTTCGTCGTCCACCCCGTTCGGTACTTTCGTTGGCGGGGAACCCTGGGCGCTCGCGGGGGTTTCTTCGTTCATGGACGACGGTACCGCTTTGTCCGTCCAATCTCCCCGCTATAGCAGCAGGATATTACGATGATGCGACAATGAACGCAACGATCGCTATCTGCAATGTGCGTCCTGCGTAGGGGGAGGGAGAGGAAGAGAGAGAGAGAGAGAAAGAGAGGGAGGTAGAGGGGGAGGGTGGGTCGAGCCACCCTTGCGGATCCCGTGAACACGCGCGTGTATCTGTGTGAATGCTCTCGTATACATAGACTATATGCGCCACCGACTAAACTACCCCCGACTGACGCCTAAACCTGTTCCTCCCCTTTTATTATGGGCTGCGACGGTTATTGGATTGTACCGTGCTATTTGTTGGCTGCCACGCTAATGGATCCATAATCACCGGGACGAATTAACGCGCTACAACGACGCTAACGGGCCACTACTTTAAATACAGAAACGCCCGCACACGCCACTTATTCCACTGCACGGGCGCTTAAACGATCGCCGTCGAGAGAATTTTCGCAAATTGCGACGCTATGAAACGTTTCGTCTCGATGCGAAAAGATATTAAACGATATGACGAGTTATTATGTTTTCTATGTTAAAATTATATCAAATAAGGAATGAATGAAATAAAAAAAATGGCGTCTGACTGCGCTTGGTTTGTTTTACTTCGAAAACGTAATAGAACTTGTAATTTTATACCTTCTTATTCATTTATGATTTATGACAGCCTGAAAATAATTGACACACATTTTTACAAATATTTTTACAATCAATTACTATCAAATCAAGACAGGTAATTTCTAAAAATATTTCAGTCTTGACAGTCTTCAATTTTTAATTTTACGAGGTAAAATTACGCTATCATACATTACGCAAATAGTTTCTTCGAAATATATATATTTTTGAAATTTGCAAGTAAAAAATTTTATTCTGTATTTTTGTACTTATTTAATAAAATACTTTTCGATGTACATATTCTACATGCAAACACAAACACATACACATTGAATTTAAAGGAGGAATGGCCTTTCGCGCGAGTTTCATCGTCGGTTCCCTAGGGATTATGAGCTGAGTTCTAATCCGCTAATTTCATTCTTCTTTCCGAGTGAAATTTCTATCCTTCAGACATACTCTTACATAGAGTTTCGGCTTTTAAATTTATTCTTTTCCGAAGCGCGCCAAACGATCATCGGGGTTTTCGAGATCTCAAAGTCCAAACACACGCTCTCTGATCTTTACTGCCACGGCTGGATCTTCCGAGATATATGTATATACATTTGCAGCGTGCCCGGCTTTACGGGCCTGTCGAGCAAATGAAATGAAATTCATGCAAATCGCGGAACCGCGCCGACTTCCCTTTGCGCTGTCGAGGTGGCATCGCATCGGTTTTGTATCGGGGCGGCGATGCGTCCAACCTACATCACGAGGGTGAAACGTACTTCCTCCTCGGTCTCTCGGCCCACTGCTCGATTAGATAAAATTCGCAAACTAACTTGATCGTCTTTTGAGAAACTTTAATTAAATTATGTTATCGTGTCGTCGAAAAGTACGCGATATACAAGTGCGAAATACAGTAGACAAAAAAAATAAGAGGAACGAAGGTAGAAAATAGAATTAAAAAGAAATAAAATAAATTTAAAAAGTAAAAACAATTAAAATAAATTTTGATTGTTTATTTTATTTAAATTAATTTTGATATTTTATTTATTTTATTAAATTAAAATTAATTTTGATATTTTATTTTATCGTACAAATCTATAATTGTGAAATACTTGAACACAATTATTATTATATTTGCGTCTAATAGTTTTTTCGCTAAATAGAAAACAAACTACGTTGTTTAATTTTAAAATTGCGATCTACAAATAGTAAAATATATATTCTATGATAGAATATAGATAACAAATATGATATATAAAATAATAATATGGATGTTACGTGTATTCTTTTAATATTGGCTATTTTATATATATGGAAGAGCTGTAATAAGCATGTGTTATTTTTATTTCCAGGTTATGCCAGGAACGGACCCAATTACTATGGCACATTGATCGGACCTTTACAACAATACGCGCATGGTATTAAAGGTACAGTGTACGCCGTTGATGACGCAACGATATTTATAAAAGGATTTTCTTACGATGGCACCGGTCCGGATGCTTATTTCTGGGTCGGAAACACCTCTCAGCCTAATCCCGATGGTTATATCGTACCTTATCCCGAGTCTGATAGCAGTAGGTAATTACTGACGTTATTTATATTTAAAGCATTATATAAAATATTATCATATGTATATTTTACATGTGAGAGAATGTTTGATATATAAAATTGAGCGTATGTATAAAAAATGTTAACAAGTTGATCGCTTGATATATAAATCAATTTAATTTCAAATGTTATATTCAAAGATTTATAGCTGGTAACTAGTAACTAGAAAAATATAATAGAGAATATTAACCATTGAAGAACAAAAAAAATAATATATAATATTTGGATGTAACATCAATCAATTTGCATTAATTTGCTATTTGATTTTGTTTTTTGTTTATTTTACATATAGCAATTGAATAATTTTGTAGAGGATGTTTCTAAACTGCTTAGTGAAAATATATTAAAGCATCAGTAATTTTTGAATTATAAGCTATTTAAAAGAAAGAACGACTTTTCAACTGAATTTTGTGGAAAAGTTAACAAAAGTTAACAATTATATTCTTCGGCGAGAAGAGGAGATGGAATTTTATAATTTTAACAGATTTGTTGCGGCTTAGTTATAAAGAAATAAAAACAAAACTCGAAAAACGACTTTTTGAATTGAGTAAAATCTCTTTTGCTCAAATTGAGCAGAACTTGCTGTTAAAAAAATATTTTATTAGATTTTGAAGTATTCTATGAAAGATTGACAATCAAATTATCGTTAATGTAAAAAGAAGATAATTTACGATATTTTATAGTACACAACATATATATTTATGCGCGCTACAGTGGACAGGAAGCAGCCAAGTAGAAACGTAATAAAGCGCTCGCGCAGATGAGATCCGGACGAGATTGGCGTATAATTCCCGTTTTATTAACTGCACTCTCCCGCGTATCACGACTCATTCGCGTTTGGGCCTCCTTCTGCTTTCGTTCCCTGTCCTCCCTCTGTTTCCTCCTTTCCGCATATAAGCACCGCGCCGCGTTACCCTCCGTCGCGCCCGCAACGGGCTCTTTGAATTTCATTTCATCCCTTGGTTACGGACTGCCGCGCGCATTCGTCCTGTATCACTCTCGCTACCGCACCCTTCCTTTCGGCCTCCTACATCCCTGACCGCATGCACAACCCGCCCAGTCCCCTCGGAAACCTCTGCTCGCTTGATCGTCCACACGACACACAGATTCACCGATATCAAAAGGCGTGAAATCAATCGAATCTTTGTAATAAAAACTTTCGACATAAACTTTCGGAAATTTTTACAACTAAAATGAAGTATGTTATAAATGCAAGAATGCGAATTTATCTAATTATAATGCGATATAAATTTGGAAGCGATTAAAAATCACAGAAAAATAGAAGCAGGTTTTTTTATTATTATTCTTCTGATCAATTTTGATCTTTATCGTTTATACAGTTCTCTCTAATATAATTTATATAGTTGTAATAAATGTTTCATATAATTATGTTTTATATAATTATTTTATTATTTCTATTTAAAAAATTATACATTCTTCTGTTTCTCTTTTTTTTTTAGCTCTGATCCACGAGTATTGAAGGCATACAATCACACGGACATTATTCTGAGGTTACCCGGAGGAAAACGTATACGAGACATCAAGTGGCTGAGCGTTTGGTGCAGGAGATTTACGGTGAGTAAATTGCATTGATCGATCAAGATCTCGAATAATATATTACACGCGTTTCCCACATGCTGGTTTTATTAGAACAGAATCTGAGATTTAAACCTTTTTGTGTCGGCGAAATTTCAATGGATAAAATAGTATGAATATATACTATAAATAAATTATATCATAGCAATATAAAGAACCTTGTTATTAAATAATAAGCTACATCCAATGAAATTGTAAAAATATTATAACCAGCCATCTTTTAAACATTTTAAGTTTTTTGCTAAGTGAACAACACGATCAATAATTTGCGTAGAAATTTAGGGTCACATAATATACCTTATTTTTAAATTCGCATGGTCACGTCAATGGTCGCGCGTTAGTTCTTCAAGAATTTGCTCGTCCAGACATTCCCCGTTCGACTCCTCGATATATTGCACACGTTCTACTCCAAACGACACGCGACGCCCAGAGAATAGAGATAACTTGATTTTTGAGAAGGTTCAGAGAGAGGGAAGCTCTCTATCGGACGTGCATTCGAGGTCAATGGTGCGTATGAGATGGATACGAAAGCCAAGCTTCGGGATCTGACATGTGCGTATGTGCGCGTCTACGAGGCACACGTGTGTGGGTGGATAAGCCCTTCTCTTTTTTCGGCTTCTCCGGGCTTCTCCATTCGGGTGCACATCGGTCGAAACGATTCGGCATCTCTTTATCTCTCGGGTATCTCTTTCACGAGTGTGCAGACGAGTAAACACATGATACATCAATAATATCGTAGCGAAAATCGCTGTGAAAGAATATTGAAATTTACATGTATTACTTCAACTTTTTAAGGAATTTAAAAATATAATTATTTCAATCTATAGATGACATTCTACTCGAAAATCTCTTCTAACTATACGAGTTTATGTTCTTTGTTCTTTTTTTTTTGCATTTAATTCTACAATAAAAAGCTCAGTATTTTCTTTTCTATTTTTTTACTTTATTTGTTTCTTTCCCTTGCATGATGCACGCTTATTTTCGAGTTAATCCAGCTTAGCTCTTTCAATTCCTCTCATCAAGAAGTACACAAATTAAAATGTAAGATATATCCTCTTAAACAGATTCCACTCTTTCTCTCGCTTGAGCCGATGCTTAAAAATCTCGGTGCACGCATGAGAGTTTAAGTACGTTTAAGCGGGACTACTCTCAGTTTTCCCTCTCCTCTTTTATCGGGAGCACATGTATGAATATAACGACACACATACGCGATATATCGCCTTTCTAGGAAGGGGAAAAGGTTTGAGACGAGCATATCGACGATAGAGAGCAGAGCTTTTGCTCTTATATTAGAGGAGGGCTTTAATATCGAAGTCTGAGGGGTGCTCCCGTACCGTGACAACCCTCCATCAGACATGCTCTGTCACCGCAAAACGCGCTGTCCGCCGTCTACGGTCCATTCTACCGGGTGTCTCATTACGATCGCCGCGAGTCATCATTCGGGGTTTGGCATAAATTATCCTCGTTTACAGCCGCCCTACCGACGAGCATAAACTCGGGAGGGAAAAGATTTTTTATGGTTTCGTATAAAAAGGTTTCGTATAAAAAGTAGTAGCAGAAACGAGCTTCTTATTATAATGGCAAACGGTTGCCTATCAGTTATTACCAGTCGATTATTTTTATAATGGGAGAAGAGGGATATAATTACAATTTATAATATCAAAATTTAATTATAAAATATATATATATAATAAGAAATAAATTTTAAATATATATAATAAAAATATGCGGTTATATAATAAACAATTAGCATTTATATAATAATTTATATCTTCTGTAAAAAAATAAAGATTTTTACAAAACTATATGCATATTTACGTGTGAACAATATATGCAACAAAACGAGTTAAAAAACTATATATATATATATATATATATATATATATATATAGTATTTTATATATATAGCATTTTATATATATATATATATATATATATATATATATAATAGGTATGAGAAACAGTTTTCATGAGAATTCAATTCCAATATCTTTCTTAAATTGTGCGGAATGCATCGCCTTTAAAATATAATATATATAGATAATATTTAAAATTAAATATACTTCATAATTTTCTACATTCGCATTATATTATTATTAGCATGAAAATAATGAAAATAATAATGAAAAAAATATATTCGACCTTTCGTTTTTGGGATGTTTATTGTGAGATTGTCCTGAAACGGTACCAAAAACGTGGAATGTTTTCGATCAAACAAGATATTCTTTGATTATACCGGATCACAAAGGAAAATCTCATAATACGCATCATTCAAACATTTCTAAGATTTCCGGCTTCTACGTGCGTACTTCTCTTCCTACGATTTGCGGAGGAAGTGGAAAAATCTCTCTCTCCCTGTCTTGATCTCTCTACAGACTGATATCATATAGCATGTAGAAGGGAGATGTAGGTTTTGCTTAGATATCTGGTAGACAGGAGCTGTCTATCAGTCAGCACTTTTTCGCGTTACGTCCGGAGAGAGGATGTATTGTCAGAGTAAACCCTCTTCCCGCTCCTTCTTTCTCTTCCTTTGCTCATCCTTTCCTCTTGGTTCTCGGGATCTCCTTCCGTTTCCTCTCAAAGACACATCTCCCTTTCCAACAGCAATGTATCCTTCTTCCTTCAAATCCGTCGGGCTTCCTTTCAAAGGAACAGAGATATCCTTTGGCAATATCAAACCGCCGCTCAATAGACCACTGATTCAGGTAGGATTTAGTAATTTTTTTCTTCGTCTATCCTATCTTTCGGCCGCCGTCCGAAGCGGTCAGTCATGCTACTTTTATGTATGTGTATGTGTTGCACGCAGGGATGTTGCGAGAGGATGAAAACGATCTCCCATCATTTCATTGCGATCTTATGTAACAACAGCGTTCATTTTTCGCAAAAGAATTTGAAAGCTAGTGATTGATTTGTCATTTCACTTTTCCGTTTTCCTTCCTTCTATCTTTTCCTATACACTTCATTTTCTCTCTTTTTTCGTGTTTTTACGTTCCACATTGTAAATCCATGAGTAGAATGATATCGATCGAGTGAAAGTTTCAAATAGTATTCCATTTTCTCGGTTTATAAATATCATTTATTAGAAAAATGTTGAATATCTCGTATATAATAATTTGAAATTTGATGCGTTGCACAGTGAGAATGTAAATTAAGCGACCTAAGATATATCGTCTTTAATTTCCGGGGTTCAAATGTTGCATACTTTGCACGTAACAATGAATGATAACACCTGGAAAGTAATATAAAGTTTGTTTATGCAAATTACCTGTTTTGATATATTATTTTTAAAATATTATTACATTTTTCTATGAAAATAAAAATATTTATATATGACGTATAATGATAAGAGCATAAATATTGTGCACTTTATAATCTTTGTAATCTTGTATAATCTTTAATATATATTTTAAAACATTTGATTAATATATTGATGTCAAGTGTAATGTAAGAAAAATCTATTATTTATATCTTTTTTTAATTTTCCAATGATTAAAATTATTCTTATATGATTATTAAATAATACAAATATTACAAGAAAATTTCTAAAATTAAAAAAAAAATGAATGAAATAGCTAACGATAAAACTATAATAAAAATATATTTATGTGTTATAATCAATTTTTAACAATTAATATATTTCTAATCATGTATTCATAGTACTAAAAGTATATTATTGTGAAAATGTATATATTTCGATAAATTTAATAACTATTCACGAATCTCTATAAATATTCTATGCATAGATAAAAAAAAAGTTAAAATATCTTTTAGGGATACGAAATTAATAATTAATGTAATTGCATTAAATTAATGTAATTGCATTAATATCTTTTACGGGTATCATCGATTACAGTATTTTTCACTTTCTGGCTGACCTATGCGTGACATGAACTACTATGCCACTTGCGATTAGCTCGATTGCGTTTGTCGTTTTTCATAGCGTGACTCATTCGTGTATCTGATTAAACCAACAACAAATCGTGTAAAGGCAGACATCATGTTAAACTATCTCACCGATCGTGCATTGCATTGTGTTCATTGTTCGCATTATATTATACGACGCGATAAAATTATGTAAAATCCTTCCAAAATTTAAAATCATTGATCGTAATATATTTTATCGTAATGGCACATAATTTTGACGATTATGATAATATTTTCAAGCGAGACTTTCAAATATAATGAATGATAATTCGTTTCTTTCTACTTTCTCTTGTCGTCTCCTTATCCTTCGAAAAATAACGTTATTTTTGAGAAACCAGATTTTTCAAGGGAAAAGAAAAAAGCAGACACTTTTGACACGTTTCTTTTTTTATGTCTTTTTGGAGAGTTTTCTTTTCTCGCTGAAATGGCGATATTTCCGAATGAAATCTAGCTCGCACGAAGTGTCAGAAGTCGGTGTTCGTTCTGTTAGCCGCGTTCTAGTTGGAAAAAGAAATGATTGTTCCATAGTCATGTCACACGACATTTGCATGTGAATTCTCCGGTCTCTTTTCTAGGCGTCCCGGGGTTAATTAAACGCCTCATAGTTTTCGGGGTGGAATGACGAAGTACGATTGCTTCTGGCACCAAGTGGACGATCCGACCCTGTGCTTGAGAGAGCGTCAATTAATAACCGCTTAGAATAGATTCCTGGCGTGAATTCTCAAAAGAGCGCACAAGTGGAGAATCGCGTCCTGATCAGACATAAGCTCCTCTTGCCGATATCGTGCAAAGTAGTTTCTCAATATTAATAGATATTCTAAAATGTTTAACAATCTTTTTTTTAATAATCTCAAATACTGAATATAATTTATTTATGAAAGAAATATATCTTTAATGCATTTTATTAAGCGCGTTCTTTTCTCTATATTCATAATATTTTTCTAAAATTGTATGTGCAAATGTTAAGATATTATTATTATTATTATTGTTTGCAGTTATTACAGATGATTTAAGTGAATATGTATGTTGCAATATTCTTTTATATATTCTCGTATTATTTTTTTAGAATTCGATATTATTTTGCATCAACTTGATAAAATTGTTTTCAATTAATTATTAATGATAATAAGAAGATAAAAACTAGGGCCATAAAAAATATATCGCGCAATTTTCGTTACTCTCTTTTCTATAGTTTATTATTTATAAGATGCATTATTAATATACATTAATATACATACATCATGTCGCGTTTTATCCTCGCTTTTTCATCGCGTATCGGGCTAAATATTTGCATATACCTCATGATGAAAATTATTCACCGGTCAAAATTCCGTCGGTCATATATTTCAACGGAATAATAAAATTTCGTGACATGCGGGTGATTTTGCGATGCCGTCAACAATATGAAACATAAAAGCGACACTGATAAGTTTCACGGACGGTGTGCGTTTAAAAGCTTTGAAATATTTTTTCTCTATATTGACATCATTCATTGTATTGGCTCCGCGAGAGCTTTTCAAGCACGTCGTATAACTTCGAAAGCCCTACGATGCCGTTGGTCCTTCATCGAAGTCAATGTTAATAATCGATTTCATATCGGGACACGGGGTTTTCGCGATGCCTTCTCGCAGAGTATTTGGAAAAGGGTCTTATGGGAGATTTTAGTTCGGACGTATATCGTTTGAAATATCGCTTCACATCTTTCACGCGATCTGTGTCACGTATGTATTTTTTTTTCTTATTAATATATTTCTATCTTTCGATATAACTCATGACACATTTCTTTCTAATGGATCGAAGATATTTTCTTGAAATCTGCACACTTTAAATAGCTTTTATGCGTGCTCTCAGTGATATTAGCATAGATTGCACGGAAATTCTCATATATTTTTGTATTTTCTCAAGAGAGAGACCAAGACTCTCGCATACATCGATTTTTCGTTTTTACTACCAATTTTTACATTAGTACTTTACATTATTATTACTATCGCTTTATTAGAATTTTTTCGTCAAACTAATTTTGCTAAAGTACAATAATTCGCAGGACGAGTGCAGTTGGATGCAAAGCAACTATCCATTGATACAGCCATTAATAATCTTGACAAATCGGCTAACTTGTCACTGGATACAGTAACGATCGACGTACGATTCCGTACACAATATCGACGTACAAATCGGTGGACAAATTAAAAGTTGCCAAGGCATTTATTTATGATTTGTTGCTATCATTCATTTGATCGAAATTATAGAATAAATTATAAAAATAAATTTATTTTGATGATTCTTAATTAGATGAGTCTTGAATAGTTAATTCAAATTTACAATGTTTGCCCGAAAAGAAAGATGGTTTAAAAAGATGTTTTATAACAACATTTATATTAATCATTTTTAGTCTCTCTCTCATTAAAAACTTAAAAAAATTTTCAAATTATTTATTTCAAAATTTTGCCTGTAAAAATGAAATTCCTTACTTTTTAATTTTTTACTTTTTTTATTATACCTCAGCAATAATAAAATTACTTTGAAATGTAAACTTAAGAGAAACTTTGAAATACATTTCTACTCTTGTGCCACAAATTATACTTATTATTTAAACTTATTTGACTAAAAAACTCATATATTTATTTGTCTATTACAATAAACCCATGATGGGTTACGCTATTTTTTTTTTATTATCAATACAAGTTTTAACAAAGCTTTAGCATATAGCGCAAAATTCAACGTTGCTCTCGATAAACAACCATTTCCGATAACGCGTTTCGGCTTTCGGATATTTGGAGGTTCATCGATCACGTAGAAAATGACTATCCGCACATGAGAAATCTCGACGTCTATCGATTCGACGTCGAGCGTGATCGCGGCTGGCACATAAACGCGTCACGGGGGGATGATACGCGCGAGTTGCGCGGATACCGCGTGTCCATATGCACATGTATACGCATAGACACACGCCATACATACGTCATATATACGTACGTACGGATGCGCGCTCGCACACACGAGTCAATAGTCCTATACACAAGTAGCGCTGACGGGGACACGGAAAACGGACGATCAGGAATTGAGGCAAGGTTGATAGTCCTGGATAACAGTGGCGCAAGCGCAGACGCGACAATACCCGGTCGATGTTGGCCGGGGCTGGCTGACTGGCTGGCTGGCAGCCGAGGATGTTCTCTTTCTCTCTCTTTCTCTTATTCTCCCCTGCTCTCTTTCTCCTTCTCTCTCTCTCTCTCTCTCTCTTTCTCTTTCTCTCTCTGTCTCTCTTTCTTTCCTTCCACCCTTACCATTCCGCAGGTATCCTCCATCTTTGTCCCGTCCTGTCTCTCTCTCTCTCTTTCTCTTTCGTCGCGCAACCCTTTCCTTCCTACGCTACCACCTCTGGCTATCTCGTTTTACCATTCGTTTCTACGTTATTCCATTCTATTTATTCAGGAGTGCATTCCTAAAAATGACGCGACATTTTCCTCATCTAAAGCTACGTCGTTTTTGTCTCTTTCGCTCTTCTTTGGACTGTCTGGCGTATCCTCTCTTTATCCCTCGCACAGGTGTCTCTCTTCCTCCGCTTCTGCTCATGTTGCGGTATTCCGTGTTCCAAGCGCCGCCATTTTGAACACCGGGGATCACCTCCCCCCCCCGCCTCCCCCAGTGGTCTCGGTGTCGAGGTCGAAGGCCAGGAGTTTGTTTTCGAAGGTCGAAGCTTTTGATCGAGAAGATGGCATCTTCTCGAGGAACTAACGATTTTGTTTACACAGTTTCCAATATTGATTGACGATTATATAGTTAACATTCAAGCTAAAACTTGTTATAATTTTACACGCGAATAAATGACAAAAGTTTCAAAATTTCATATGTTAAAATAAAATAATTTTTACTGGTTGGTTTCTTCCACAATAAACCTCCATGTATGATTACAATCATTGTATTTAATTTATTAATTTTTGTACATATTAATCTTATCGCGCACACGCGTATTTTTAAATTTATATATTACTATTCTCAATTATATTTGTCGTGATTTTTATTTTATTACATATTTTTTATTATTTTAATAATGAATAGATGATGAAACAAATAAGGAATAGATAAAATTTCGAAAAAGCTTTAAAAGATTCTACAGAGAGGGAAAGGGTTTGTAATAAATTGAATCTCATTTAATCAGATCTAATATCACCGACTTCAAAGTCAAATATGCAGAGTATACGTGTAATTTCGACGAGAAGGTCGAAGGGCATTAAATATCTCGTGCACCATTTTAACATCACCTACGTATTGACTCATCTTCGTGGGTATATATTTCAGCTGATGTATGCCGATGTATCAGATCGTATCTCAAATACACAGCGATGCATTGACGTACACACGCCCATGCAACGCTCCGGGTATCAATGGAAACTCGATGGATAAATCGAAGTAGCTGACGTACAAACCAGTTTCGGAAGATCTTCCAGTAAATAGCATAGTCGTCCGTTTAAGAAATAATTTTTCGCGTATTCATTATTTATCACTTCATAAAAATATCTAAGAATGTAAAGAAGGGAATAGTACATTTATTACGAAGCTTTGTTACAAAAATAGTTTCCAATCATGAATGAAAGATCTAAAATAGGTTTTTATTTACAAATATATAATTTTAGTAATATTATACTTGTTTTATCTGACAAGCAGACATGCATTTTTTTCGGAAAAAGTCTCTCGTTTTAAAAGATAAATATATACTTCATTCAATTAATATTTAAAATAAATATTGCCTTATATGTATTTTATTATAAATCTTTTTACGTGAGAGATATCACATGAAATACACTATATTTCTATTTACACTATTGTAAAATTCCTATTTGCATATTTTAGAATGAATATAGTAAGAAATTATGCTGTATTATTAACGATATCGTTACGTTATTTATATTAATATTTCCGAAATAATATTTCCAAAAACGATACACATTGTCGTTGACCCGCTTCAGTAAACAAATATCGAGTATGCATGATAAAAAAATTGTTGGTGCGAGAATCGAGCAAAACGTTTATATAGAATCAATCGGAAACAAAATATGCAAAAAACACAAAATGCAAGTAAAGCACGTGCATCTATATATAATTACACTTGCATATTTCATAACGAAAGTTATCATTTTTTCATCCGGTGAAAAGGCTCTCTGTTTCCTCAACCTGCCAGGGGACAGTTCCTCTTCTGCAACCCTCTTTATATCCTCCAGCACTGTCTCTCTATCTAGCTCTCTCGCTTTCCAACACGCCGATTGGACGAGAGCTTGCGAAAGTTCCAGGTATCCCGGAGGACCGCCCACCGGTCCTTCTGTCGCCGGGAAAGTTTCGTCATTCGTATTACAGAGGGATGGATGGGCAACTGCTACTAATATTGTCGTAGCATATCTTGGAAGTGGGAGGGTAGTTTAGTCATCTTTAGAAGTCGCGAAAGAAGAATGCTTTTGCAAAATGCAGAAAAAATCTCATATATTTAATATATACATACAGAAATATATATATATATATATATATATATATATATATATATAAAATAACAAAACGTGAAAAGCTTCTTTATTTCGTAAAATATTTCGTAGAATAATTATATTAAAAAATACTTGTTAATATTTTAATTAATATCATCATTTTAATATTTACTCAGTTGATTCTGTTGGCAAGTTTAACAATTTGTAATTTAATACATAGGTCTCAATAAATCACTATTTATATTCTTCATTTCCTTGTGATAGAATTTTTAATTTTAAATTGCTTAAGCTTAAAATTAACAAATGATATTTTTTTGGCGATGTCAAATAATAGTTATTATCGTACGATATAAAATATAATTATTGGCATTTTCATACCCAGTCTTTATCTTTTATCTAGCCTTATCTTTACCTTTTATCTCTAATAAATGTGTGACGCTTTGTTGATGTTCGTATTTTGTAGATATTGTCTTTGATGAAAACTCAAGTTAATTTATTCATACTTTCTCGAATATCCCTCTGTTGGAAGTGAATTTTTGAACGATGCTCGAAATCCACGTAATTAGACTGGCCCAGCGGAACATATTTAACAAGAGCTTATCCGCAGGATAGAAAACTCCTGGTTGAAAAAAACTCCATTAAATCTGGCGGCTAAGATATAGACGTATTACGGAGAGAGGGTGAAAAGGGAGAAGGGTGCAAAGGGCTCGTTTAATTTATCACCTACTTAAAGTTCAACGATCTCGCGAATAAAAGGCCTTTTTTAGTTCGAATTTCAACCTGGTATTTCTATCGCGTAGTCTTCCTTCTCTCTTGATCCGCCTTCTTGCCAATTGCTCGTTCTTCGACTTTGAATTGGGATTCTAGAGAACGCTCGTAAAAGGATACATTTCGATCTTGTTAAGCAAGGTGATACACGTTTACACAAAGACCGTGCCTTTAGTGCGAATTTCACCCTTATCGAATAATGATATCATCTGACACTTTCTACATAATTTGTAAAAGTCTTATATCTCTTCAACAGGTTTTTTTTGTAATCACGAAAAAATATTAAACAAATAAAAAAATGAGACAAAAGAAAGGTACATATATGAAGCTTTTTTAAGAGAATGGAAATTTAGAAAGTACATATATGCATTTTAGTGAAACAGCTTTTTTATTTAGCAAAGAAATCTGAGCAAACAATATTTTTTTAACTTGTTTGCTAATGTTGATTTTAGGAAATTAATTTAGAATCATAAAAATGTAATATCCATTTTTAATCAAGTTTTAATCACTTTTAATCAAGCTTTAATCACTTTCGAAATTACATTTTTATTCCGTAGTTATTATTTTTTTTATTCTATATAATTCTGGTCTCTTATTTTTAGAGTTCTAATTTAATTACCTTCTTTAATTTTTTCTTATGTAAATAGTATTTTTTCTTTTTTTTTGTAATTTTGATTCTTTCAATTTTCTTTTTATCTTTTTATTATGTTTTTTATATCTTGCTCAATGTTTTTGCTCAATTTTCTTTAGACCGATTATAGATTATTTTAGATTATGAATACTCTTGTTATTGCAATGTATATTATGTATTTGTTATTGCAATGTAATATTACTGATTCTTGAAAAATAATAGTTTTTGTAGAAGAATGATAATTTGTAAAATAAATTGCATTGTCACACATGTCTTTGCTGCAGTTATTCGGTGGAATGGTTGCTACTTGAATGACACTATTGAATCGTTTAACGAGCGCCGATGTCTCAATTTCCGAAAGGACATGCGTCTCGCGATAGGGGGTGATTATATTGGGGGACGACGCCCTTGTGCGACTGAGGGATGATACGCGAATCTGATAAGGCGCTAAAATAATATACAGCTTCGGTTCGGAACCGGAATCTTCGCGATACGTAATGTTCCCCCTCATATTCATTCATTTCTTTTTCCATCTCCGTTCTCCCTTTTCGTTTTCTCTTTCTCTCTCTCTCTCTCTCTCTCTCTCTCTCTCTCTCTCTCTCTCTCTCTTTCATCTCGTCTTTTTCTCTCTCATCGACTCGGTGCCGCTTTATCTCCCTTTCCCTTCTCCAATTGTTTCTCGATGCTATCCGTGACTCTCCAGTTTGTTAGGGGGATTTATTTGATTGAATATCGACTGCTCGAGTAGCCACCCACGGGTTATAACGGGTGTATCAGCAACGCACAGATCCCAATTGCGTGGGGGGAAAAAAGAAAAGATTTCCCCGTAATACGTACGTGAAAGAGAAGAGAGACGCGTTATATTTTATTTTATTTCCTCGAGCGAAGGCGGATATTGACGTTTCACTACTTTTAATAATATCGATTAAATTATTAATATTTTATACTTAGAATATATTGGAATATAATTTTATGAAACGTAATATATAGGTGCGCAGAAATATTTTACGTCAACAATGCGAGAAAAAATAGAGAAAACTACAGATTGGAATGGATTTAATATATTTTATATAGTAGTATATTCTGTGATCTTCTCATTTTTTTTAAGTGCTTTTCAATGCTGGTGAATCTGAAATACGTCGATTTGAACAATTATTAATAATGGAATTATTGAAGATGGAAGCGCGAAAATAAATTCTCTTGAAAATAAAGTCTTTTTCTTCCTAATAACTTTTTCTTTCTAATAACTTATTTTCTAATAATTTATTTTTCTTATTATTAGAGTTAATAATTTTAATTATGTGTATGTGTGTCCTATAATTGTTATAAGAAACTAATAATATTTCACAGATGTATAAAAAATTTGTATTTTATTTGAAATATAAGAAAATTAATAAAAAGCTGCTAATTAACGTTTGCACAATATTTGTTTAATAAGTGTTTTTCTTAAATATGTTCTTTACATTCTTTTTATAAAAAACTATTTTTTGTTTAAGAAATATTTAAATGGCATAAATCTTTAACAATTCAAAAGAAAAAGTTTTTGTCAACTATTTTATTCAAAAAAATCTTTATAAACTTTTAGATTAACATAAAAATCACGATAGCCGCAATCATTTGTTGCAAGCAAATACAATAAGTTTACATTAATCTGCTTTAAACAAGAGCATGCAAAACAATCGCGCATTTCTCACGATCAAATTGCTTAATCTCATATACTTTATCGGTTTTTGGGATAAATAATTTATGTTTATCATATTAAAAAATATGAAACATAAAAAATATAAAATAATAATCTCTTTTAAGCTCATGCTTTTTATAAATCATTTAGTTATTTATTATAAGATAAATACATATGTATATATGAAGAGGAATGAATTGCTAATTTAATTGAATAATTTGGATAATTTTAAAGTGATTTTGGCATAAAAATTTAAATTCTCAATTATTTTTATATTATAAAAAGTATATAAAGTAAAAAAAATATGTAAGTATTACAATATAGTATTATAGTCCTAGTTATATGACAGCTACGTTTCTGGCAGACGCACGCTCTTACGGAAGCTCGCATAATAGCCCTTAATCCGAATCTAAATCTGAGCTTACGAGATAAACAGTCTATTAGGAGGAGGGAGCGTTGCAGCGACTCCAGGCTCGAAACCTCGGGGGCTGGGGATAAAACGGCTACATCAAAGATATCGGATTGACGAAGAACCCGCACATCATTGCGTTCCAGTTTATAAACCGACAGATACGCATCCCCCTTGTAATAGTCGCGGGCAATCGGATCGAAACTAGCACCGAGTTGGTATTTTCTTGAAAAAATTCTGGAAAGATTAGACAACAAGTAGTAAAATAAAATTTCGAGAAACCGCTCTTGCTAAATTTTTTAAAACTACTATCCACTGATCTAGTCAATATTTTCATATCGATCTCTCATGAAAATTAATAGAGTGTCGATTTTACGATCAAGGACCTGCTCTTGACTGACAATTCAGAAGTGCAAAAATGGACTAATTATTTTCTTTTTAAAACAAGAATTTAAAAAAAAATTATTTAAAAATCTAGTTTTTTTTTAACTTTAAACTCTATTTTTTCAATGTCTCGTAAGAAAATCAATTACATTATTGTTTTGCTCAATGTTGTAACTTTCAATTATATATTCACAAATTTTCAAAATTTTATATATTTAATTAGTAGAGCAATAAATTTAAATTTACAAAGTTTATTCCATTAAAAAATAGGATAAATTGCAGTAGAATGGAGTAATTCAGTTTTATAAATATATTCTCATTCCATAAATTTATTAGCTCGCTTTTCATCTGTATGAAAGTTACTTTGTATTCACAATTATAGTCATAATATGAATTATAATTTGCGTCGATATTCACGCAGTTTTTTTTTTGAGAGTACACTTGACTTGAGAGCCGCTCACTTAATTATTGGCAATATTTAGTTATCGAGTGATACCGTGTATTCCAATATCTAGACAATTGAATCTGCAAGTGGATTTAAAATTCCAGTAACGGTCAATTATTTGATAATCTGATCGTAATATGAATGTATCGTTACGCTTTCTACAATAAAAAGAAATATACACAAAATTGCGTATTGAATAGTTTCTCTCGTTGTTAAATATTTTATTTTATCTAATTATATAAAATATTTATTGCAAATTATGCATATAAATCTAAAAAATAGATAAATAATAATTTGTTGAATGTATATCAGAAAACTCTTTCTACCTACTATATAAATATCGATTATATTATTCCGATACGTGAATTATATACATAGTTACAGTTTTATAAAAATTCTTCAAATCGCACAGCATTATTTCATGTCTGTTAGATCGTTCAACATAAATAAAACAATGTCAAACGAACGAAAAATAATCGCAAAATCGTTGGAATTAAACGTGGAAATATTTTTTCGATATATTCGTATCTCATTTTCAACGCCGAAAACTTTCTGAAACACATTGTGTTATCCATGCGTTCGCGAAATTATATTTCATATTTTATGAATTACTTTATATATATAAAAGAATACAGTTTATATATAAAAGAAAACTGTGACGTAGGATGGGAATCAACACATCGACAGGTGGGCGTTTATTTTAATGAATGGCAAATATTCGTATATTCACCGTTTCTCACCGTTTGATGTCAGTGAATACTTGATAATTAGGAAGGAAGGAATTGTGTAGGTGTTATCAAATTTATCGCCGATCTATATGTCAACGCGTAGGATGTTAATGTCGCTGAACAGAGTAATTTCTTGTCATTTCGTTACAAAGAGCGATTACCACAGTCTCCGAAATCAATTAAAGTTCTACCGTACATAAATTCAGTTTTGAACTTGCAATAGTCATGTAGTAGTCAGATTATAATTATTAATTATATATATATATATATATATATATATATGTGTGTGTGTGTGTGTGTGTGTGTGTGTGTGTGTGTGTGTGTGTGTGTTCTAAAATTATTGGAGAAATTATATTATGACAAATAAGTATAATATTCTGTAATGAAAATAATATAATATGTAATATTATATAATATAATGTAATAAATATGTAGTTTGATAAATTATTATTAATTACAACCATTAAATATCAATAAAATATACAATTGCTAGGCAAAATATACAGTAAATTGCAATGATATCGCATATACACACACAACATTAGTTTTTATTATTTTTATAAATTCACCGAGAGAGAGACATCAATTGTTTATAGAACTTTTATTTTAAAAAATTCTTATTTTAATTTTTATAAAAATTTGTTAAAAAATGTCAGATCTATTTTCTAAATAAAAAATATTTAATTAGTTTCGATACCTATATTATATAACAAAATTGAAGATATATTTTCTAATGCTTTAAAATAATATTGATACATATAGTCTCTCTCCTGTAATGAAGAAGTGCAATTGTGGAGAGCCGATTTTAAGTATGGCTCTATTCAAAATGCCATTAAGCCCGTTTTGCGGCTCATTCGTATAGAACATTTCGGACTCGTACATCGAACCATCAGCTAGACAAGGGAAGTATGATTGACGAGCCCTTAAACGAAATGGGATTAATGCGCATGCAAATTTTGCAGTCTCGTGGGAGCCCCTCCCAACTCGTCGATAATAATTATTATTAATGATGAAATTAGTGCACGGCTGTGTGTGTCGTTGCTTTAGTTTCGAAACGATCTGTGAGAAATCGAGAGAGCCACTATTTTTAGATTTGATGTCATAAAAGGTCGCGTAAAATCTAGAATCAATCATGAATTGATTAGCAATAAATAGCTCGTGCAGTATAATTATGGATATTTAATTATGCATTTAATTTTTAGATTATATGAATTTCTCAAAATTAATGTTTATATATTGAAACTTATATCTTATAATTGTATATGAAATTGAAAATATCTTGTTGTTAGTTAACATTTGTATTTATAACTTTTTTTATTTCCTAAATAGTAATAATCTTTATAACAATACTCTAAATTCAAATTTTGTCAATGACAAAATTCCATTTGCATTTGTTTAGTATTTTGAGATATTGATAATTTGATAATTTGTTAAGGAAGCGATTGACGTTGACAGAAGGGAATTAATTACGAAACTGAGGAGCTTCTAAACTTTATAGGATGCACAGGAGTAAAGTATTCCTGGCAAATGGAAATGTAAATTATGGCACGGGTGCATGCAAATGTTAAATTTTCCAGCCACTTTGCCAGTTGTGCCTGTTAGAGATGAAATTGCCGCACGGCCGTACATCGCACAAAGGGACTTCTGCAAAACCGAAGAAACTTCTGCACGTTCCGTTGATTTGTATATACCACACGCAGAATTCTGTAAAATGTACTCGGTATAACTTCCAGAGCATATTCCTCGCGAAGCTGTTTCCAGAGAAAATCATGGCGCATCGCGATTTCAAAGACGTAATCTTAGTTAGCGAACTATTTACCAGCTGCGGGGCTCCTTGTCTCTCTTTTCACATACAACATCTTCCTGATTTAATTTCTCGCGGAGGCACTATCATTTATCCAATTTCTATTTCAGCATCTACCAATTAAATCCATTTTAATTTTAATTAGCCAATTACTAATCATAATTGGAATGCAGAATTGTGACGAGATTCTTAACCGGTGATTACGATATTTCCATTTTACGTGAATGATAGTGCAATTTTATTACAATTCTTCTAGTTTCTAAAAAGTGCTAGTTTTATCGAATCTACAAGTCAAAGAAAGTCAAGTGTGCAATATACAAATGTGATTGAATTATATAATGTAATTTAAATTTATATCGATCTTAGAAATTTTTGGTGCAATGTTTGTGCTTAATAGATATTTTGAGTGACAAGTGAAAAATATATAAAAATTTTTCTTGTAAATTATATATTATTGTAATGATTTTAATGATTACGTAAGAAAATTTTATTTTTATTATTGTTCCAAAATAATTATGCACTACATTTCATTCATAAATATCGAAAATTTATCATCTTTTAAATTATAACTGAAAACTTGATAGCTAAGTTTGCTTATATAGGAAAACTTTTATATGTAAAAGAGGATTTCCTTTTAACACAAACTCGATTATATTATTCTCGCGAGACAGAAAACGCGGAAAATCCGCTCGAGGAAGGCTGGGTATAATAGAAGCTCGCTATTTTGCCATTCACGAATAGATTTGTTCGGGGTTTCGGAATGAGTTGAGAAATCGTCGCGCGAACGTTGAATTTTCTCCCATAAAATGCTCCCTGGAGAAAGAGAACGGATGCAACCCCGCTCCGAAGGAGGGTGGAATCCGTTTCTCGGATTTTACGAACCTTCGACCGATAACTCGCTTCTTTACTTTCTGTCTTTCTCTTTCTTCTTCTGTCTTTCTATATTCTTCCTCTCTTTTCTCGACTTCCTCTTCTCAGACGTTGAGACGTTTGACGGAACTTAGAATATAAACGAGCCGAAACCCCTCATCGGTACGTCAACTCGAACGCCGGGGATGATAGATCGACTCTTTCGACGATATTATGGGGGTGTAAATGCATATCTTCAGGAGGATAAATTAGCGAGTTTGTCGAGACGATTTTGATAAAGTCGCAAATATAAAGACTGTAAAATTTTTTAATATATAATTGAAATAAAATTTGATGTTCTGTTTCAATAATAAAAATTATTTTTGTAATCATTACTTTATTGTCGTATAGAGATCTATGTGATTCAGCTCCTTTTGATTTTGTCAAGGATTATAAAAACGCCGTTTGCAAATTTTACTTAGAGCTGAAATAAAAATTTTAATATTAATAAATAATTAGTAAAAATCAAATTTAATATTTCAAAGTGTACAAAAAACTTAGCAAAGCTGCGAAAGTTTATCGTATTTAATTGTAAATTAATTTTAATTGTAAAAAGTTGCATATGTATAAAATAGATAATTAAAATAAATATCTATATATTATAATATATTTATATTCCAGGTCGATTTCGGCGATGTCTATATACCGAGCGATTTGAAAGTACCGAAACTACAAGTACTTCCTGAGTTTTCGAGATTGGCGCACGGTCTTCGCAGCGGTAATATCAGTATTCTCGACAGTAAAACCATCTACATTCCGAATTTACATTACGACGGTGAGGGCCCGGACGCTTTCTTCTGGGTTGGCAATGGCTCGGAACCTAGTCGTTTTGGAATCAAGGTTCCCAATGAAGTGGGCAGGTCAGTTGAAATATAATCGTAAATAAAATAAATGATAAATAAATTGTAATTCGCACATACAATTTATATATATATATATATATATATATATATATATACATTGATTTAAAAAACTAATAAATAAATATGTTTTAGTATAATATAATATAATAAATACGAGAAATATAAATGAATAAAGAATTGTATTATTTTTATTTTATGGCATTTTAATAAAATTATTATTTTTATTTGAATTATTTATTCGTCAAAATTCATTAAAAAATCTTGTAATAAACTTAAATCAATTTTATTATTATTTTGAGGAAATAATATCATCTTAAATATTAAATTATATTGGAAAGTGAAATATTTTCCGACAATAGAGAAAAGAAAATTGAGCTCGTATTTTAATTGAAAACATTATTCAATTTATCGAAGTAATATTTTATCAATCTCATCCATGGACAGTTTGGAGCGACTGAGAGGATATCAAGGAGAGGACATTGAGATCGTCTTGCCGGGAAACTTGACAGTGTACGACATCCATTGGTTTGCAGTATGGTGCGTTGAATACAGACACAATTTCGGCCATGTTCTAATTCCAAGGGATCTCGACGTTCCTCCGGCTCTTGGCCAGACGAAAATTACGGTAAACTAAAATGAGTTCTCCAATCTGTTGGCTTGATATACATGCTCCGAACTTACGTACCCTCATTAACGTCCAACTATGAAACGATAATAGACGCGGCTTTGAGCGACACGATGAAAAGCTTCATTTTATGTAATACAGACGTATTGAATACACTGTGAAGAGGGACATTTACGTTTTTACTTGATAAAATATACATGGTAATTTTACCGTTAATATTTTAGATTTAATGTAACTCGTGTCAGCAAAGCTTTTGCTTTTGCGTTATTTTTAGGCAACTGCGTATAATCTCTTCTTAGTTAAATATTATAATACCAAAGAGCCGCGTAAATTTCATTATAATAATTATTCAATTTGTGTGTATCTTTTATACATTCATAACGAAATCATTATATTATTTGAGTTTGTTCACTATATCACTATCGTTCAATTGATCAGTCCATTTTATTAATGACATTGCTCTCGATTTTCAAACGGAACAGCCGCCGTGGTGGTACAATCCAGTAAGTACAGCGCACGATCGATGCACGGATGATTTTGCTGTATGACGGACGATAATTCGGCGTAGTCATAAATCACAAGTCGCGATCTTTCCTCTTTCAGACGAGTACACCTAAGACAGTGAACAACTGTAAAGAGATGCTGGAGGGCCGTGTTCAAGTGATGTGGCAGCTAATGGGTGAAGATGTACAAATACAGATCTCGGGTCGCATCAGGGAGGACCAATACGTGGCGTTCGGACTGTCGGGCCGAGAAGGCCAGGCCGAGATGATCGGCGGCGATGTCGTCGTGATCGGATATAATAATAGAACCGGCAATTTCATCGCCGAGGATTACTACATGTCGGACATCGCTCAGTGCGACGGCAAGAAGGGTGTGTGTCCGGATAAAAGAGTCGGCGGAAGGAACGACGTGGTATTAGTGCGTGGGGAACGAAAAAATGGCATAACAACAGGTATATCAGTGTCGTATAAAATTTATAAACGATAGTATTGCTGTAGAAACGAAAATAATATGCTATTACTTTATAAACGCGGTTAATTGCGCATTTATTCTTTTCGATATTTTACTTTTTATATATAGTTCATTGAGATACGAATTAATATTATGTAAGAATTAATATTAATTATAGTAATAAGAATTTAAGTAATTTGTGTGTCCAATAATTTTATTAAATTTAGAATGGCATCAAATAAGTGCATATTTATAATTTTATTAAACAATTTGACTTATAATAATGTTTGTATAATAGTATGCATTAATTAATTTTTAATACTATTATCAATAATTATTTAAATGTCTCTCATCAATCAATGTGAGATTCTTTCTGGAAATATTCAAAATAGAAAGACTTATATAAAATACAAAACACAGAGATAATCGTTGATTATGCGATTTCAATTACAGTTACATATACGCGGCCGCTTAGGACTAATGAGCCGGTGAAAGACAGAATGATTCCGGAAAGGGAAACAAGTGTGATCGCTGCCATCGGACTTCTGAATGCACGAGGCGAAGCCAATGCTCATGAGAAATTGGATAAGACCGATGAGGATATTCGTATCGATTTTACGTCAAGCAATGTCCACGAGTGTACAAATTCCCTATACAATATTCCGGACACTCCTGAGATCGAACCCTGGAAAGCGGCTGTTATTACAGATAAGGATACTTTCACAGCTAAAATTGGGCCGGCTGGCTCAAATAAAGGATACTCGCGAATAACAGGTACTATGCTTATGATATATATTATAAAATTTTATTATATTTCATTTTTATTTCATTTTTATTGTATATTTCAGCTTCTATTTATCAAATATACTACAGCTAAGTCCTATATTAATTGTACCCAAAATTAAACTTGAACTAGATTAAAACTTAGAAAATTAAATTCTTTTACAATCAAATAAATATCATATGTATATGTATAAGTATTAAACAAATTTTTATGTGTCTGGCTCAAAAAAAGGATACTCGCAAATACCAGGTACTATGCTTATGATATATATTATAAAATTTTATCATGTTTCATTTTTATTTCATTTTTATTGTATATTTCAGCTTCTAATTATCAAATATACTACAGCTAAGTCCTATATTAATTGTACGCAAAATTAAACTTGAACTAGATTAAAACTTAGAAAATTAAATTCTTTTACAATCAAATAAATATCATATGTATAAGTATAAGTATTAAACAAATTTTTATTTATGTATTTTTTAACAGATTGAATACTTTCTAAACAACTGATATTTAAATATTTGAATTATGAATATGTTATAAAGCATTTCCGAATACTTTTTTCTTATCTAATCAATATTGCAGAAAAAAATAATTCCACAAAGAATAAAATTTATTCTATTCTTCTGTCGTTTAGAGAAATAATGTTAAAAAACATTAGTATGAACGTTGTAATGATAATCTTAAAATTTTTTATGATTTCGTTTATTCACAAAATCTTAATAATGCTTAAAATTATGCTGCCTTATTATAATCTATTAATATCTTTATTGTAATCTAGGCACACCCTCTTGGGGTATTGCGTGGTATATCAATGACTTGCTGATCCCGGAGATCACAGTTGAACGAGGTCGAACATACACCTTCATCGTGGAGGGTGGAAACGATCCTGTCAATCCTGCTAAGTAAGTCGTATTCTCATTCGCGATGATATCTTTCAAAATATTCATACACATTTAATCTATATCGCTATAATATCTCTGTTACAAGTTACAACATTGATGTGTTTGTCGATAGATATCATCCATTCTACATAACTGACAGTTCGGAGGGTGGTTTCGGACAGAAAAATGAAGCGCAACAAATGGAGCAAAAAGTATTTGCTGGCGTAAAGCATAATTCCGGATATCCCTATCCGACTGCAGCCGGCCGTTACTGCGAATGGACCCGCACCACGGTGGACAGCGCAGATAATTACGACACGTTTGAGAGCTTTTTCCAAACGCTCGAACTCAAGTGTGACAAGGGCGAACCTGCCAAGCTCGTATGGACCGTAGAAGAGGACACACCGGATTTAGTTTACTATCAGGTACAAATTTTTATTTTAAGAAAAAGTCGAAGGAGAGAGAATCTATTATTCGCGCGAATATGTAAATTATTTCAGCGATGTAAAAATAGTTTTTTATCAAAAAAATAGTTTTCTATTAATTATTAGATTTTACAAAGTTTATTCTTTAAGGTGAAACTTTATCAAACTTTTATATAATATCTTTTTTAGTGTTATACGCACAACCATTTGGGCTGGAAGATCAATGTTGTCGATGCAAACCAGTCACAGGGAAACATTAACAGCATCAATCACGTTTTGTCCGTGTTTACAACGTTTGCGACATTTATCGCACTCCTTTTATTCTTGAGATGAATCGTTAGGTTTTTTCCTTTTTATGCGGAACAAGTGACAAAAGATAAAGATGATAATGAAAAAGCTGGTCGATTTAAAGTCACGAAAATTATACATACGATTGTTAAATCGGCGAAACACATACAAGGTTGTAAGAAAGTATTTAGCATGTAAGAGATATACTTGTAAGGTAAAAGATTAGCAAAATATTTTTAAGACCTATCAGATTCAAAATATTTCATATTATATGATATATATATATATATATATATATATATATATATATATATACATACACACATATACATATACACGTATAACATGTACACAGAAAGACGCGAAATTTCAATATTCTTTGACAATATAAGATCGAACTGAGACAATAATGATCATAATTAGGTAACCGATGAGATTTTGACAATAATTGTGATCAGGTCTGGGTACTCAAATGATATTCTGACAATAATTACGATCAGGGCTGGATAACCGAAGAAATTATGACAATAACGAGAACGGGAGTTTATTAAGAGGGTATCTGTCAAAACAGTATCTGGGGATGAGCTGATTAGTATTTACAATTACATCTATATATAAAATTTAATGCAGGAGAGATGGAGATACGCATCAGCAGTACATGTACAATGTAAATTTTGCACAAAGCTATAGTTGATCTTAATATAATTTTAAATCGACAATAGTATATAAGGAGTACATTTATAAATGCTGTCGACTTGACAATAATACGTAGCATAGTCAGTGGGAGAGGATCGATAATGAAATATGAATTATGTACAAGAAAGTAAAGCAAAAAAGTAATACTTAAGGGTGATGCAGGTTACAAACTATCCCCTATACGTGTAACAATGCTATAATATGTATATACTATATAGAGTGTGGACCTTCCTAAAACGGAATGAAAGTATAAAATGTGCCTTGGGTACAGATAAATAAATGTCTCTAATTACAAGAATTAGGACCCACTCGGCAAAAGGGACACCGTGCAGTACTTTAGAACTGGTCTCTTGTGCGTGAAGCGTATAGCACATGGATAAGAAGCTACAATTTATATTATATTTTTAGAAAATATTATAGAAGAAACTCTGTTTTAAAACTGTTTCTTCTAATATTTAATACGCTTTTAATTATGTCATTCTTTACAGAGTGACATAATTATGATTAAGCAATGGATTCGTATGTGTGAAATAAAAAAATAATTTGTTGCGAATTATACAAAAGAAAAAGCACGTGCATATAAAGTTATCAAAAATCATTAGAATGAAAATAAAAAGAAAAACGCCTGTGGCACAAATAATAATTCATTATAATTAGTAACTGCGAAACGTGCAAGGGATATATGCAACCAAGAGAAATCAGCGGAATACATAATCAATTTAGGGTAGTGAATTTAGTGTAACGTTTCTTGCATAAAAATTTTCAATGTGTGTCCAGCTCTTAAGTACCGGGGTGTCCACAAAATTTACAGCAAAAAATTCTTTGCTTATCGCACGAAGACCAGTCTGTATTTAATTACATGCGCATATACATATATATATATATATATATATATATATATATATATATACACAAGTATCAGCATACACATACAAAACAGAAAATTTACATTAAAACTTACATTATCTATAGCTTTACAAAGGGCGAGATGTAAGAAACATTAAGATCATTAAGTAGGGCCTCGTACTAATTACTATGTACGTAATTAAATGACAATAAGAACACACATTTAATCTCGATGTTTGTGTCGCTGAATTTTCGATATGACAATACTTGAGAGCAATCTTTGAAAGATCAATAACGAGAGAGATCTTTGCTCGGAATATAGGCTATTGCTATTTTTCATTCGTTCGTTTTCTTTTTCTAAGAAAATCCTTTGAAAGTAACAGATTCTAGTTTGTAAGCGGATAAAACTCCTACTTCTGTGAATGACAATAATAAATTATCGACTTGCAGGATTTACAATATGGAAACGGGCTGCTCCCAGAAATAGCTTTTACTCTTTTTTGACGACTATATAATTATAAAATTTGAAAATTTATATAACGAATTATATGTGTACGGATCAATCACATTCGATTATATAAATGTACGAGACAAATTATAAACCGTGTATTATTCTGCAATAAAGGATAAGTCGTAAGTCGCGTAGGTGAAGTGTTCCATATTCGCATGTACAGATAATATATAGACAATAATACATACACATATAAATAAATATATCATTCGTAGAAACTATAGGTACAAATAAAATTTTATTATATAATTTCAGGAATAAATGAAGTTAAGCTGAAACATTTAATAAGCTTTACCTCAAATATAAGTACAAATAATTCTCTTCTCAGAAGTTTGTACGCGTTTTTCTTTAAAATGTTATTTGTTTAAATTTTGTTTTGAAAAATTACACATAAGAAAAAACTCTCATGTACATCTCTATAAAGTATTTTCTATATATTTTTTTAAACTGAATTGTGTAGTTGTTTGTTCGAAAATTTTATTCGTTCTCGTAATGATATTTAATTTATTTTTCCATTCCCATTTTTCTAGGAGCAGCCCGATAACGTCCCAAGTTGTTAGTTCATAAGTGACAAATAATAGTTTAGAGCCTAAGAAAACTTTTCAGCTATATTACTGTACATTAATACGTATAAAAAGAGGATAAAGGAAATGTATTTACGAAGAATATTTCTGGAGACTAAATTGAAAATATTAGTCATCCGGCACAGCATGCGAGCGGCTATACCGTCAATGTTGTACAGTTTCAAACGTGATTTCGAATTGTAATAGCGGTAATATTTAGCGCGTAATGTTCTTACAGTTTTAGAGCCTATCTTTAAATTAACATATATTAAAACGGTCTATTTATAAGCTTCCATCCATGCACGATTACTATATAAGACACGTGCAAAGCGACAAAAGTGTGCGGTGGGATAGAATGCAACTCAAAATATATCGCATTATCACGTATAAATTATTGAATGTTTACACAATTTTCCATAAATAATGAAATTCCGAAAGAATTAAATACATAATTAAAAGACAGATTTTACAAAAAATTTTGAAATGATATCTTTAGCATTGTATCTCAAGTTTATACCTTTTTTTTACATTTTGCACTTTTGCCTTTCGAAACATTTTATAAGCGATATCGCAATATTCGAAAGCATATATTGCAATTATTTTATACTAGTTGATTTATTTTCGAAATATTAATACTTGATTATATTTGATTTCTCATTAAATTTTATGATTAATATAAATTAATTATTAACAGTCATGTATTCTTCATATGTATATTGGCATTAATATTTACTTTGTATTTATGCCATCATTTGTGAAGCATTTTAGCGTTTAACGAAATTAACACGATATTGCAAAAAACTTTTTATGTATTTTCATTTATTTCTTCATTTATTATTCATTTGAAAATTGAACACAATTAGTTTTGCGTGTGCATGCGCAGACTAATAATTTTGACAATATATAATATATTAAAAACGAGCGTTTAAATATAAATGGTCTTGTAAGTTCTCGGTAAAATTAATAATTATAGTTATAAGAAATCGAGGATAATTATTTTAAAATTTGTATTTAAGCAAGAGATGAGGAGAATTGTTAATATGTATGGAATGACAAAGTCGAATCATATATTGCGCTCAATATCTCTTTGCAAATATTGCGTCCCACAAAAGGCTCTTTTGTGGTGTGTAGAGTATAACAATTTTGGATCGATTGCAACAACATTTTTTTCTCTATATCTGTTGTAAATAACTATATCTAGAAGAAAATGCGAGAATGATCATTAGTCTGACTTAATTAACGAAGAAAGAAAAATTAAAGGACAATTATTAATAGGACAAAAATTAATAGAAACTCATTAAACTATGATTTTTCAATATCCGAAAAAGATCAGATAATTGTAAACTTTATAATTTAAAGATGTGAAATAGATCTTTAAACATTTTTTTATGATTTTCGAAAATTAGATCCAATTTACGACAAAAAATGATTTTTGTTTCGTTCGTTAATTCTTTATAACGCTATCAATTAAGATGGTTCAAATTAACATAAGATATGTTATAGATGATATTTTAATCCTACTAATTTTCTCAATCTCTTCATTATCTCATTGTCCTTTAGTAAATTCAAATCTCGTTAATAAAAAAGAAACTGAAAGTTCAGTAACGCTAATTGATATTGATATTGATCCGATCCTTGGAAAGAATCAAAAAGAATTACTTTCATAAGAATCAATGTGATTCTATTGGGAAAAAATTTGATAAGGCGGTTAATCGCGAAAAGCACTTTTTATGTACATCATTACACGCGAGAAGTGCATCTATTAATGTTAGAACGTTTCACAATTAAAGAGATTGAAATCGGTAACAAGATTGATCGTCTCACACGACTTGTCGCCGCGCCAGATGAATTGTATCCGAAGAACATTTAAATTATCAACCTTTTGTTTCTCTTCAACGTTTATGTGTTAGGCTAGCTTGTAATTAACAATTAACTTTCACACTTAATCGTCTAATTGTTATTTCCTCTATTCAAGGAGACAGGACCTCCTGTCATCTCTCATCTCGAATAAATACACAATTCGTTAACACGCGTGCAAAATTATTCGCGTCAATTTTCGACGCGCATCATATCAAGTTGTATACGAGTTTAAATTCGATATTGCGCGAATAATTATTGAGCGAGAATATTTGCACGTGATACCATTCTTTTCCGGAAATAAACGTAAAAAACTGTCACGTAGCACCGCGCTGAAAGATGAAGAATAATAAATCTCGACCGATATACGATTAGATATATCCATGTAATCAATTTTTCGTAAATATATAAAAACACGAATGGCTAACAAATGTCTAAAACTATTCAACGAAATCGTTTTAACATACTTGAGCATTTCTTAGCCATTTTTTAGACTTTACTGACATAGAGCTTGGCAGCTCTTTAAGATTTTGTTATCTTTCAGCGCGGACACATGTGATATCGAATATTTTTCGGGCAACAGCCTCTCCGTTTAATGTATCAATACGAAATCCATAATGATTTTTTCTCATCTATATATATTAGAGGAAGTTATTCTAAATAATATCTATATCCGTTTATTCATTCCCTCTGAAAGTTAACTCGTCTAGAAGGTATAAGAGCGCACGGTTCTCCATCGTGTTGCGAGCAACCACGTAAAATAATCACTTAATAAGAAGTCAATCCTTACTGTTTAAATTGTAATTTGACATATCTCGTAAGATAAAAGGAAAAATATCAGTCAGTGGAGCATTTTAGTGCGAGCGCCGTAAAATTCTGTTATTATTTAGATAAGAACCACTCTTTGTCGAAAATGTTAATTTTCTTTATATAGTCTATATGTACTATACTGTTTCGTAAATATCTCGCTTGATTTGTTAGCGTCATTTGAAGGGATGCATGTGATTTGCAAAATTAGGCTATGCGTTTAAGGAAAGAAAAATTCTTTTGCGAAAAGAATATTGCTCCCGCTGATAAGAAAGCATCATTTCCTTTGACAATAGAATAGATTATACAATGAACCATATCACTAACGACATACAACATTCATTTAGATTTATATAATATGCAACGATTTATTTTCGAATATTCTTGTACTGTATTGATTGTGTCAATTCGTTGTCGCGCGTGAATCTATATCCAGATAATATTGTACAATCTGATCAAGATACAAAATGTATTAAAAGTGTCCATCAACTGTCATGAGTTCTGTCAAGTGTTGCTGCGAAATGTATCTCAGGATATTTCTGTTCTTTTAACAATTATGAGTTTTGTCACATTTCATACATTAATCTTAATGGCTTTAATAGAGCTACATTTATTAATATTATTGGGTAAAAGGAGCATATATAAGTAATCACGAGGTATATGATATATTATGATTATGAATTATTGAACATTATATCAAATTTTATATTCACTTCTTGTGGTTGACAATAAACTGGTTTTATAAAAAAGAAAAAGGAAGAGACTGCATTTAATATCTGTTTAATGCGCGATGGCTATAAAAAATGTTCTGTAATATAAATAACGTATCATGTACATATACATTTTTTTTCATATAGTATATATACTATAAACAATATATGTATTTAAAACTACAAATTATATATTTAAAATCTATTTTGGATATCCCCAAGGATCTTTCTTTTGATCCATTAGAACGAGAGAAGATTCGCAGATTTTTTTGAATATTTCGCGTAATCTTCCTTTTGAGAATACCTATATGAAAATATTGAGTTAATACGTTGTATTTTTTGTAGAATTCATGTATAAATATATTTATATAATAGTTATATTTTTTACTATTAATATATACTTTATAAAGTTGATGTTGCTCGGAAGCCAGTATATCTGCTAGTTGAATACAACCGTCGTGCTCGTTCATTTCAGACATAACCGAATGTAGTAAAAGCGTAACTTTAGGAATACAAAGCTCACGCAGCTTCTCCAATTGATGTTCCCTAAGCTCATTTTCAGACGTGCACGGTTCACCGTTGCTGTTCTTGGAATCGACGAGCCAACCACCATCAGGGAACAAGAGAACATTAAATAATAATTGTTTCACAGCCTGAAAACAGATATCCATGAATCTTTTATATTTCATTTTAATAAAATTTCATCTTTTTTCACCTTTGTATGATGCTGCATCGTAGATTTCCACCTTTCCAATTCTGTATTGTATTGTGCCTTTCTATGATCATACGCGACTTTTTCCGTGAAGGTGGCATATGTCGACAATTCCTCTGGTGGCACAGGTTTGCCATGATGATAGTGAGAGAACCATTCATCGAAACCTTCCTGAGCATCAAGATATGTCTTATAACAGAGGTATTCTCTTATCGAGGCAGCCGCTTGTTTGGACAGATTATTAGTTATTGTAAGATTTGCAAGTGTGCATTCCATATCCGAGTATTCGGCCATAACCGATTCAATTGAATCTGACGGGATCTATAAAACATAAAAGCAAATATCATTTAATTATATTAATCAAAGCAATTTCATAAATTGAGTTGTTAATGAATTATGCTAAATTCTTTCATATGAACATATATCAATATAAAAGCTATAATAATTGATTATTTCTTAGCTTGTACCTTATTAAATGCTTTTCGCGCCGCATCAAGTTTCTCTTTAGTTAGAAAATATCTTATGAGCGCATTTGTTTGCCGTAAAGCTTCTTCTCTCTGATTCTGATAGAAAATCAACCAATCTAATGCATTAATCTTTTCCATATCTGCGTCGGTTATAGTTCCTTTCAGATCCATTGGATCGGATTCCATGTTTTTCTTACGTATATTTTCCACTACTAATTTCGTGATCGCTTCTACATTTAAGTTTGCATCCTCTGCCGCGCGTAAACATCTCTTGCGCTGTTCATATTCTTTAACACTCTCTAAATAACGAGCATAGTTGGTTATTTGTTCTTCTTGAGGCAATGTAGCTGTATAAAACGCTATTAAAGTCGAGTCGCCTATTTCTATAAGAACACGAACATACGCCAATAATACTTTGTCCTCTACTTTATCTTTTGTACTTCTCCCGATCTGTCTGAAGAACAGTATTAGATGTGCCAGAAATCTGAGGAACTGCGAATCGCAAACGCCGACATCAATCATAGTTTCAATTTCCTCCATCAGTTTTGGTATCTGATCTAATATTATATATTTTTGTATTAAATGATCAGGTTTATTAGATTGGGCACGTATTATTGGATTTTTTGACGCATGCAATTCTTTGAATGCGTCCTCTAATGAGATTTCATTTTTCCAATATTCTTCCGGCATAGTAGTATACATTTTCAGCATCATTAATCTTAGTGCTGACTCGACTTTGATGTCTAAAAGAGTCTTCATATATGCCCATAATGCATCTTGCCAAGATGATGCTATCTGCAGTAGTAGTTGGACATTGCCACAAAGACTCGCGTATATAGCGCGATAAAATATACCTATATGATAGAAAAATCTCTTGTTTATATTCATATTATATATAAATAAACAAAAGTTGAATTTTATATCATAAGAAAAGTCGATATTAATTAAAAACTAAGTAATTCATGATTAGTAATATCAATAACACATTGTATGTAACTCATATATGGAATAACGCTTATGTTTCAGCAAAGATCATGTTATCTATGTTAGAAGATATGATAAGTTTTATATTTATGTGATTAATGTTATCAAATATTTTGTATCAAAAGAATATTTAAAATAAATTTTTATAATAATAGCTTATTTAATTACTAATAATTTTTATATTATTACTGTTTGTTATATTTTTCATAATGTTTACAATTCAAATGACAAATATAAACACACTATAATAGGACTTTCAGTGGGCAAATATAATGTAGCAGGTAAAGTATTAAAAAGATCTTTACCTATGCGTTTATCTTGAGACAATTCCCAAGCACACATCTTCCAAAGACTCCTATTGGGATTCCCTTCAATTGGTAATTTGGTATCTGTTGAAGGATTATTATAATTTGGATCATGATTAGGAATCCAACCCAATAAACAAGCAGCTCTCCAAAGTTGACCGCAATGCATAGCTAATGCTTGTGCTTTTTGAAGACGTCCACAACGTACCTACAATTTATAATAAAATTTCTCAAAACACATTACACTTTATTTCTTCTTCCAAATCACATTTATAACTTTATATTTATAACTTTATATTTTTGTTGAAAAATCTGTGTAAATTTTTATTGTAATTTTAATTATATAAGAACAAATACAGTTCATATATACCTCTATAAACATTCTTTTTTCAAGTCTGGCATCATCTTCTCTATCTAGATCATGTAATTGTCTACCCTCTCGTATTGGTGCATCAGGATCAAGAAACGATACTAGTGGTCTAGATGAACTAAATGCAATTCCTAAATTTTGATTATGCAACTGATGAACTGTATTTTCCCAAGCCACTGTCTTATCAGTGAAAAGTTCTATAGATGGATATCTATCTGCTTGATCTAGAGCATTCTTCTCTAACCAGTCAATAATCAATTGATATTCCCTAATATAGCTCTCAGTTTTATACAAATTTTCTATAACATTCTTTTCAGAAATATAATTATTGTTTATATTTCCATCATGTTCCATTTGAGTAGCTAAGCCAGCACTACTTATACGATTTTGATAAAGACAATATATTAGTCTCCACGTATTTCTTTCGCTCTCCAAAGAAATCTCCTCTTGAGCTATTTCTGTATTCTCAACTTTTGATTGCATATCTGTCGAAATAAATGTCAATGTTGTTTCATGAAATTTAAACGCTATATAACATTTGTGCTATAATTATTACACAGCACAATAAAATATATATAGCTGAATATATATTTTTACGTACCTCTCATTATATCCAATGTGTCCGCACAATTCTGTATGAAATCTGCGATCGTATCGAAAATCTGTGTTTCAGAAAAGTGTGCCTGCATACTTTGCAAGAAGTCATAGTAGAGCTTCGTTTTAGCTTCTCGCCATGGTTCGTTCGCTTTCAAAATTACTCCAGTTGCTGCACTGTCATCCATCATTTCCCTGATAGTGATATCATTTTTTTCCGAGCGTGCCATTATTACCGTTAATTCGTTGATCTCGCGCAATCACTCATAAAACCATACCGGCTACAAGCTATAGCATAGCCGGTACACGCGTTTCAATAAAGATTTTAGGCTATGTAAGCAAAGGGAGAAGCCAAATACTAAGGTGCAATTTCATTGACGCTAGAAACCAGCGGCAAATTAAAATCACTAGACTTTCTCTAGATTTGGCGTCAATAAAATAAAGTTCAAACAGTTTCAACTTTTTCAGTGTGTAAAGGTGCGGCCTCATTGACGCTAAAAAGTAGCGTCAACCATTGGTTGAACAAGGAGGTAAGTATAGTTGCTTCATTGTTCAACCAATGGTTGACGCTACTTTTTAGCGTCAATGAGGCCGCATCTTTAAAGCGGCCTTTTCATTGACGCTACTTTTTAGCGTCAATGAAATTGCACCTAACAGTTGGCAGCCCTACGAGATAGGCTGTGCAGCACTGCGCGTAATAAAATAAATTTGAAATCGCTTCTAGCCTAACCATCTTCACGCGATCGACTTTATTTGAATTGCACGGCATCGCATCGAATTATGATGCGGTGCCGATTTGTTCGAACGTAATTCGGGACATCGCGATGCTGTATAAGCGTCGAATGAGCACGAATTGTCACGCAAATATGATAAATCACATCTACTCACATCTCACCGTTCATCGGTTGTTCCACAGGCCGCTCCACTCGCTCGCCTCGGGACGTCCCATTCCGATCTTGATGCACACAAACTCACACGATATCATCAACGCGAACGCGCGACACTTTATTCGGCACTCCCGATATTCGCTCTCATCCGATAATCATCATCAAGGGCGCAAATAACGCGACGCGACTTCGCTCCATCTTCGCGATCGCGCTATCACTGAATTGTCGAACACGGCTGTCGCGCACTTTCACTGACACACTATAAAAGTCCCGCGATCATTCTTGGACACTTTCGACGCTCGTTCACTCGCGATATTCGTTTAAAAACGGTTAAAAGATGCGAAAAATGCGGACGTACGACGATCCGTGTAACTGCGTGTGACTCCGAGGCACGTATGACGCGTATGACGTAGCAGTGACGTAGCAGTCACGCGCCAACATGGCGGCCGAACCAGTGCGCATTCTTTTTCTGCGCACTGGTTCGGCCGCCATGTTGGCGCGTGACTGCTACGTCACTGCTACGTCATACGCGTCATACGTGCCTCGGAGTCACACGCAGTTACACGGATCGTCGTACGTCCGCATTTTTCGCATCTTTTAACCGTTTTTAAACGAATATCGCGAGTGAACGAGCGTCGAAAGTGTCCAAGAATGATCGCGGGACTTTTATAGTGTGTCAGTGAAAGTGCGCGACAGCCGTGTTCGACAATTCAGTGATAGCGCGATCGCGAAGATGGAGCGAAGTCGCGTCGCGTTATTTGCGCCCTTGATGATGATTATCGGATGAGAGCGAATATCGGGAGTGCCGAATAAAGTGTCGCGCGTTCGCGTTGATGATATCGTGTGAGTTTGTGTGCATCAAGATCGGAATGGGACGTCCCGAGGCGAGCGAATGGAGCGGCCTGTGGAACAGCCGGTGAACGGTGAGTAGATGTGATTTATCATATTTGCGTGACAATTCGTGCTCATTCGACGCTTATACAGCATCGCGATGTCCCGAATTACGTTCGAACAAATCGACGCCGCATCATAATTCGATGCGATGCCGTGCAATTCAAATAAAGTCGATCGCGTGACGATGGTTAGGCTTTAGAAGCGATTTCAAATTTATTTTATATACACGCAGTGCTGCACAGCCTATCTCGTAGGGCTGCCAACTGTTAAACGATAAATTTGTTTGATCTAACCTAACCTAACCTAACCTAATCTCTCAGTGGCTTTGGATGTCGAATGTAAACACAAGCGTATGCTGCCTGGATTGTATCATGCTTTCAAAAATAATATTTAATTATTTCATTAGTGTATTACATTTTATTACGTAGTATATTAATCGCATTAAATGTGCGACGTACAGTTTTACACATTTTAATGAGGAGCATATAATATAATTGGTTAGGTTAGATTAAATTAAAACAAGCTGCTGTGATTCATTTAACGTAATAGGATTAATTTGACGAATGTGCAGCTATTGAAGTTACATGATATTTGTGGACACATTTTTAAAGTAATCATGAGTGTCTTATCTCATTTCGATTATATGAAATTAAAATATCAAATATTTATGTATTCCACATTAACGTTATTCATTTCAAGTACTATATTACTACATTACAAGTACTTTTCTTATATCTCATTCATATTCAACCATTTATTTTATGAAGCCATTCGATGAAGCTTTTCATATGTCGCAGACAATATGATACTGTGTGTGGAATTTTACACAGGTAATACATGACACAAAAATAATTTGCTCTCAAGTATTGTGCGCATTTCTCAAAAATAAATTATTATATTAAATTATTAAATTATTTTCAGCAGGATTCAAAAATCACTACATTGCCAGGATTGAATCTTATTATAACTGCGATATTATCACCTTTTACTATGTGTGCGCAGTATTACATACATAAAATATATAAATTTATTTGAAACATATGGAAATCTTTATCTTATTTATAATATTTATGATATTATAAAAGAAAATTGCAACTCTAATGAAACAGAACAGTGGAATAATTGGTTGATACTTACGCTGGTCTACAATATTTACCCTTTTTTCACCATTAGATTTTTGGTGCTTTTTTTATTATACAGATGTTATCTGTAAATATAGTACTTGTAATGTTGCTTCTGTATCACTGTAAGCACACAAAGTGATAGCATTTGCAGGTAATTATGTTATACTTATATATCATAAGAAAGAGAAAATAAAATTAAAGTTGAATACTGAATGTGCTCTAAAGTAAATCTCATCCAAATAAATAAATGCATAAATGTGCGCCCCACATTCCTCATGAAAAAAATACATAATATTAATTTTTATGTATTATTATTTTTAGATTTTTATTCTTTTAAATTCTCTAGATACACTTTTCATTTCTCCTCTCTTTCTTTCCAACTACTAAATATAGATCTATCATTTTTAATATAGATCTGTCATTTTTAGTGTACATTATTGCAGTAAGTGGAATAAAGAGCAAATCTTTTGGCGCATTTAAAATGTACAGGAAAGTTTTATCTGATGCGTTTTTTTCAATAGAAATATCTGAAAAAAATGCATACGTCTTTTTTAATCTTAGTCTTTCTAAATAAAAATTAGAATAATAAATTTGCAAAATAATTTGCTTTAATATATTTTTATTACAAACATGAAGCAAAGTGCTCAAGGTGCATCACTATGAAAACATCGATAGAATAAAAAGTAGATCGTATACAAAAAAATTAAAATATTTACACTACATATTTGATATAGCATTTAATCGATATGTGCAGTAATACGATAAAATCTAATTTTCTCTCGAATTTTTTCACGAAATTTAAACTACTAAGAAAATATCAAACATTCAAATTGTTCAATAGTCTTGCGAAAGAAGCAGTTCTCGCTTAAAGAATCTTTAGAAAAAAAAGTAAAAAAATTCTAAAGAAAAAAAAGGACAAAAAATTTTAAATCTCATATTGATATTTAATTTTATACTAATATTTTTAATGTAACACTTCATTTATAAAGATTTTATTTTGTGAAACGTTTATACATAAAAGTACAATGATTATACGGCTTCTTTAATCTATTGTTTCATCTTCGCATGATTTTCGTTTATAAAATATTTGTGCCTCTGGATATTTTTCTCTGGAAGCTTTATGCAATGTGTGTAACCTAAATCTGTTAACGTACAAGTATTAGAGTAACGGAATAAGTATATGTTTGTAATTTGATTAAAAATACGTTTCGTACATGAATTTTTAATTACATATTTTGTTATACTACCAATAAAAAAATTATGCTTGCGCGACGTGATTTTAACAATTTACCGACATGCACAAAATGATGACTTTACCGGCACTCGAAAAGTATTTTGACTACGTAATTTTGGCGTTTAACGCGAATGCAGATGGCGATACTAAACAGCAAAGAAAGATGGCCGCATGAGTGAAACGCGAGGCGCGAAATATAGCATTTCGTATATCGTTTGCGAAAAAAATGTGTGAAAGTATTGTACGTATTCGCGATTAACAGTTCGGTATTGATGAATACTAATCAACGCAAGTATAATTTGTCATGCATTGGATATCTCTTCAAACTCTGTATATGAATCGCTCTCAGTCTTTTAAAATGCAAAAGTAAATATTATAAGATTTGACTAAGGAAAAGCGCGATAAAACAATCGAATCATTCGTAATTCATATCATTAGCATAATATACTATGAATTTTTTACGTTATATATTGAATCGAAATTGCGCGAAAGAGGAAAAAAAGAACAAGCCTATGAATAGACATTTCCATCCTTTACTAAAAGAAAAAGAAATTAAAAATATCTCTCAATTTTTTCTCTGTTTCTTCGGGCAAGTCTACATATATGACCAATATGATTAATTGATTCTATCTTTATATATTTATCATTATGTGCTTTCAGAAATCAAAGTTGCGCGAACGTTGAGCACAGGAATGGCCATGCGCAGAAACGAATGCGCAGTGGTTCGGCCGCCATGTTGGCGCGTGACTGCTACGTCATACGCGTCATACGTGAATCGGAGTCACACGCAGTTACACGGATCGTCGTACATCCGCATTTTTCGCATCTTTTAACCGTTTTTAAACGAATATCGCGAGTGAACGAGCGCCGAGAGTGTCCAAGGATGATCGCGCGACTTTTATAGTGTGTCGATGGAAACGCGCGACAGCGATTTTTGACGATATTCAGTGATTGCGTCATTGCGAAGATGGAGCGAAATTGCGTCGCGTTATTCGGGCCCTTGATGATGATTATTGGATGCGAGCGAGTATCGGGAGTGCCGAATAAAGTGTCGCGCGTTCGCGTTGATGATATCGTGTGGATTTGTGTGCATCAAGATCGGAATGGGACGTCCCGAGGCGAGCGAACTGTCCCGAGGAGGAGCGGCCTGTGGAACAGCCGGTGAGTAGATTTGATTTATCATATTTGCGTGATAATTTGTGCTCATTCGACGCTTATACAGCATCGCGATGTCCCGAATTACATTCGGACAAATCGGCATCATAATTCGATTCGGTACAATTCAAATAAAGTCGATCGCGTGAAGATGGTTATGCTAGAAGCGATTTCAAATTTATTTTGTACGCGCGCGCAGTACTGTACAGCCCTCTCGTAGGGCTGCCAACTGTTAAACGATAAATTTGTTTGATCTAACCTAACCTAACCTAACCTAATCTCTCAGTGGCTTTGGATATCGAATGTAAATACAAGCGTATGCTGCCTGGATTGTATCATGCTTTCAAAAATAATATTTAATTATTTCATTAATGTATTACATTTTATTACGTAGTATATTAATCGCATTAAATGTGCGACGTACAGTTTTACACATTTTAATGAGGAGCATATAATATAATTGGTTAGGTTAGATTAAATTAAAACAAGCTGCTGTGATTCATTTAATAGGATTAATTTGACGAATGCAGCTATTGAAGTTACATGATATTTGTGGACACATTTTTAAAGTAATCATGAGTGTCTTATCTCATCTTGATTATATGAAATTAAAATATAAAATATTTATGTATTCCACATTAACGTTATTCATTACAAGTATTATATTACTTTTCTTATATCTCAATCATATTTCATCGATGAAGCTTTTCATATATCGCAGACAATATGATACTGTGTGCAATATGATACTGTGTGCAATTTTACACAGGTAATACATGGCACAAAAATAATTTGTTCTCAAGTATTGTGTGCATTTCTCAAAAATAAATCAAATTAAATTATTTTAAGTAGGATCCAAAAATCACTACATTGCCAGGATTGTATCTTATTATAACTGCGATATTATCACCTTTTACTATGTGTGCGCAGTATTACATACGTAAAATATATAAATTTATTTGAAACATATGGAAATCTTTATCTTATTTATAATATTTATGATATTATAAAAGAAAATTGCAACTCTAATGAAACAGAGCAGTGGAATAATTGGTTGATACTTACGCTGGTCTACAATATTTACCCTTTTTTCACCATTAGATTTTTGGTGCTTTTTTTATTATACAGATGTTATCTGTAAATATAGTACTTGTAATGTTGCTTCTGTATCACTGTAAGCACACAAAGTGATAGCATTTGCAGGTAATTATGTTATACTTATATATCATAAGAAAGAGAAAATAAAATTAAAGTTGAATACTGAATGTGCTCTAAAGTAAATCTCATCTAAATAAATAAATGCATAAATGTGCGCCCCACATTCCTCATGAAAAAAATACATAATATTAATTTTTATGTATTATTTTTAGATTTTTATTCTTTTAAATTAACTAGATGCACTTTTCATTTCTCCTCTCTTTCTTTCCAACTACTAAATATAGATCTATCATTTTTAATATATTTTTATAAATAAAAAATGTTTCTTTCTAATAAATTAAATATAAATTAAATTCATATAAATTAAATTAAATTAAATATAAATTAAATTCATATAAATTAAATAAAAAGTATAATATGCCTTTAAATACTTTATATATATACCTGTTGCAATAAACCAGTAAAGAATGTTTTTACATTCCTCCTTGTACTTTGGCATACATATCCTTTATGCCAATTATCTCGCAACTTATTACACGCTTTTATCGCATGATGACAAACAAGCCCATTATCCTTCATGAATTTTCTTTACAAATATTTTTATATTCTCAAACTGTGTAAAGAAATCATGTAACACTGAAAAATACAAAGTGATATTAAAAGAGAAGAAATAAATTTTATATTATATAGTATTGACAAGTATTTTCTTACCAGTGTGTTCCTTATATGTAGGAATATACATTAATCTTTGACCAGCCCTATTTTTAATCATCTTTAGGGATACTTTGGCTTTTGATAATGCAAATCCAGCCAATCCATTTCCATTCCCAGTTACTATAAATGAATTGATTCTAGTCTTACGTGCTAAATTACTGGTCATACAAGTTATCATTTTGTTTTCCAAAATCCAGGTTTCAAAACTTTCAAATGTATCTGCAGAAAACAAAGATATTAATTATATAAGATTCTAATATTTAGAACTGAAACATCAAAAAAAAAAAAAAAATTGAAAATAGACATCGTATCACATGATTTTTGTATGTATGTAATTTAACCATTATAATCCAATAATAGCATAAATATTAACCTTTTCCAATAAGATCTGATTCAATGCTTCTGCCATCCATTGTAACACTCCTCCAACCACATTCCAATGGCGATAATTTTATTTGCATTGGTCTGGTCTTACTTTGTGGTAATTCCATAAGTTTTTGCTTTCTTTCAAGATTTACAAGCAGTTTTAGCTGTTGAATTAATTCTTTTCCTCTAAACACAGAAGTGTTCAGACCAGGAAATTGTATCGGAATTTTTCCCATGCCAATAATTTGCTCCTTATTTAGGTCTCTCTTTTCACTACTCTTCTTGCTCTACCTCTGCGTCTTCCTGCATTACTGATACTTGTCACACCCTTTCATAATTCATCTTCAGGTCCTATAGAACAAAAGCACAGTGAAATACAAACTATTTTCTACTGTAAATATAAACTATTATCAAAATGCTATATCCATAAAAGTTCTACTTACTATTCGCAAAGAACATAGAGTTTCTCACATTATTTAATAAAGTGACTATTTTTAATAAATGTGAATGACTGACAAGCAATAAATTAAACAATATTAAACAATAATATATACCTGAAAAAAATTTCATAATTTTATTAGAATTAAATTGATAAATTAATTTTAAATACATATTATATGTTAATTACATATAATGATTTAGAGACAATAATATATTTCATTTGCGTTACCATTGTTTACAGATTGAACATTTTTATCAAATTATTTACAACTCTACAAATATGTAGCATACGACAAGCCATTTTTAAAATCTATAAAACAAACAACAAAATTGTTCATAGTTTTCACTCTGTTTTGTCATAGTCTGCTTTTAGGCGATCTCTGAAAGCGATGCATCGTATAAACAAAAAAATATAAACATGAACTACGTATCAAATCTACGAATGTTTTCAATGGGTAACATAATTTCGGATTGTATTCCATGCTTCGTACACGAAATGTCGATAACATAAGTAACGCAAAACGTTTGTATATATTAAATAAATTTGTAATGTAAATAAGTTGTGTCTCTCTCTCTCTCTATCTATTTATCTATCTATCTATCTATCTATCAAGTATAATTGATTATTAAAATATATTACCCGATATTATATTATATTATATATTAATCACACATTATCTATCACCACAATCGCCATTATTATATGTAATTTAATATAGTCTTTATCACAACGGTTCATCATTGAAAATAAATTATAACACAAAAAATATTCTAGTTTATTTTTAAATATTATTTTTAAATATTAAATAATATAAGTATTAAAATTAAAATAAAAAATTGGCTCAAATAATAATAATTAAAAATTAACTAAACAATTGATAACTAAGAGCCAATAAAAAGCGCGATAACTGGAGCACAAGAAAAATCCTTTCGCTTTTAATTATTAATATATTTCAAATTATTAGTATATTTCAAATTACTCGTCACAATACATACAATAAATACGAACGTTTCGGATTATCTTTTAATCTACCTTCAACGTGATATTAATATTATTACACATTCGAAAATATTAGACAATGACATATGAAAAATTATATAAATCAGATGCAGATAGCATTTGTAATATCTGCATGTCGATTATGAAACGATTTATATATAATTTCATATTTATTCATATTTATATAATTTTATATGTTATTAATATGTCTAATATTTTTTAATGAGTAATATAATGATACGCCGTTAAATTTCTTTTCTAGATGCGATCGCCATCAACACCGAAAATTATTTATTATAACTATATGATTAATTAACTTTTATAAATAACACATAATTAATATCTATATACAAATCGCGACAAAAATTCTCTACCACATTTAATCGTAATTTATTCATGTAATCAACTAAGAATTATAGTAACAGAAATCTAAAATAATAAATTATTATTTCGATATGAAATCGATTTTTACGAGCAGAAATTATTTCTTTAGTATTTATAGATATTTATAGAGTCAAATACAATATATCTGCGATGCTTTATTTTTCAATCATTGAAATATTTTGAATTGTGAGAACGCACAATAAAATAATTGAATCATGAATCTAAACATAATGAAAGACTCCATACATCAATCTTTTAATAAATAATCCTATAATTAAAAAATCTATGTAATCTAAAATACTTTTATATACTTAAATATATTCCATATATACATATATGTATATATTAAAATACGTAAAATATTTCGATGACGAACAAACAATAACCGACCAAGGTGCCGAATAGCGCGCTAATGTTTATATGCTATAGTCTTGAAAAATGTTTCGATAAAAAAATAATAATAACACGGTCTTTCGGACTAACTTTTTCGGTTCTATTATTATTCGCGCGTCGACACTCAAAGAGTAAAGTAGTGGTATACAAGACGCTCCGTTAAATCCTTTTCTAGACGCGATCGCGATCAATATCGAAAAATTATTTGCTGTATTTATTATATTATATTATAATATATGATATAATATAATATAATACAATATTTCGATATGACGAACGAACAATAACACGGCGTTCGATCTTGACGTAAACAATAGCGCGCTAGTCATACAGTCTTAGTATCATTCAGAAAGCGACATTCAAGCAGTAAAGATCGTAGTGCGAAATATGTCGTATATTCTTATATGTTTATATGCCATAGTCTTGAAAAATGTTTCGGTACAAAAATAATAATAACACGGTCTTTTGGATTAATTTGTTCGGTTCTATTATCATTCGCGCGATGACACTCAAAGAGTAAAGTAGTAGTACAAGACGCTCCGTTAAATTCTTTTCTAGACGCGATCGCGATCAATATCGAAAAATTATTTGTTGTATTAAAATATGTAAAATATAATATAATATAATATAATATAATATAATATAATATGATATAATATAATAAAAATACGTATTGTTTACGCCAAGATTGATATTATTATCTGTTTGTCATCGAAATATCTTACGTACGTTAACATATTTATATTACCTTATATTGTAATATAAAATATAATACAATGTAATACAATATATTTCGATATGACGAACGAACAATAACACGGCATTCGGCCTTGACGTAAACAATAACGCGCTAGTCGTACAACGTACGGCCTTCGTATCATTCATAAAGCGACACTCGAGCAATAAAGATCGTAGTGCGAAATACGTCGTATATTCTTAAATTAATTATTAATTAAACGATTATTGTATCATGACTTTCAATTATATTAAACTTTCGACTATAATCGTATTAATATACATGTATTGCATATATATATCAATAATGAAAACAACAAATTCATTACGCGTAATAATTAGTTTTACAAAATGAATTATTTTGAGTTTTATTAAGAAGATTTATAATTATATATCTATTAATTATATATTATATTATATATAAAATTATATATAATATAACCCTCCCACGGGGTACACCTTGTCGCGGTGGGAGGGCTTAGTACTTGGATGGTGCCTTGAAGTTTATTTTAAATTTTTTAATTTAGAATAAATCTCAAGGAGCCTGAAGAGGAAGCTAAGTACCCTTTCGTGTCGTCGGTGCCGTCAACGTGTCGCGGATGGCGGCGTCTCGTTACCGCGTTTTCGCGTTTAGCTTTTTCGGGTCATCGCGTCATCGCGTTTTCGCGTTGGACTTTCTCGCAATCCCAATTTCATTTATATGTCATCGAGTTGTCATCTTCCGACGTCAATTAACTGGGATGTTCATTGAGTCGTTGCTGCAACGATCTTTGTCTCACGCCTGGTGCAACGCGGCACTTAGGTGATGCCGGCGCGCATGCGGATGCCAGTACTGTGTATGTGGGCGCGCGATTTTGAGCTTTTGCTCAAAAGTCCGGCTGATTGAGGTCACGCTCTGTTTCTGGCTCCAGTTCGGTACGGATCGGTTAGGATTCGATCGATTGCTTGGAATCGTCGTTAATGGATCCTTTCTCTTGTTCCGTCTGAGATAGGATATTAGGCGCGGACAAGAGTCGAGTGAACTCCATTCGCGTTGATTCCATCAATCGATAGTTTTCTTCCGTTTCGGACTTAACTCTTGTTCGGAGGTAAGATGCGTTGAATTCCCGACCTGTTGACTCGAAGATGACTCTTGTAAAAGTGAAACGGGATTTTCGCTCGTACCGAAACCGGGAGTGCCGTTTAAAGTATATAGATATTAAATATATACATCGCGCGACAAAACAGAAAATTTTTAATCGTATCGAATAGTGCGGGAGTGCCGTTCAGTATCGCGCGTAAAAGTGCGAAAATAGCGATATAAAAATATCGCACGTGAGTGCGGGAGTGCCGCTAAAAGTATCGCGCGATTAAGACTGAGAGGAGGAGGAGGCCTAGAAGAGGCATTGAGCTTCGGCAGAGCAACCGTCTGGTAAAGTTTATAGTCTGGTAATAGTTTATTTATTTGCAATTATATATATATATATATATATATATGTATATATATATATATATATAAATTAAATATTGAATATATTTATTATATATATATATATATATATATATATATATAAATTAAATATTGAATATATTTATTATAATTTAAATTAAGCAATTAATCGTAATTTGATTTTTTATTCATATGATTTAAATACGAATTTTAAAGAAAAAGATTTTTATATAAAATTTATAATCTTGTAAAGGTTTTATAAAGTTATTAAAGAATTATTAGTAATATTTTATTTTATTAATCTGCTATTATTATATGCGTCGGATATAAAATTCAATGCATACAATAATTTTTAAAATATTAATTATTTTGAACATTATTACAATTTAGATCTTCTATTTATATCTTATATTATAGATCGACGCAACAACCCAGATGATCTGAGAGGAGGAGCAGGCCTAGGAGAGGCATCTTGCACCAGCGGAACAACCTGATGGTGACTATTATTATTTATATTAATTGTATATAAATGAATTAATTAATTTATTAATTTGATTTATGTGAATGATTTAAACAAGAAAAAATTGGGAAAATTTTTGTAATATGTTGTATATTTCTTTCTATATAATTCTTTCTAAAGGTTCTACTTGAAAAAATTAATTAATTATAAAATTATTTTATATTTATATATCTATTTATAATTGCGCACATCGGACATAAAATTCAATGAATCCAATAATAAATTTCTTAAAATATTAATTATTTTAAACATTGATGTAATTTGCATTTCATATTTGTATGTTACAGACAACGTAGCTTCAATATCAATTCCGCTGTTGCGCATCAGTGCCGGTAAGTCACAACCTTTTATTTTGAAGCAAAGGATTTATAAATGCATGAAGAAATCCATTGCTTCTAACTCTCCGTTGGCGGGACAATACGCGAGTAAAAATTAAAGTGAAAAAGTAAAGGAAAAATATTTTTAATAAAGATAGATGATATTTTTATTGCAATTGTATGATGGACATACATGAAATATTCTAAAATTCTATTATATATCGGTCTCTATAAAAAACAATTTTATAAAAATATAGGTTTTTAATCGATAAATATTTAATCTATAAAATAGAGATATTTCTAACCAATCTGCCAACCGAGAGTTAAAATGCATGCTTTTTATCTTTTATGCATGATAATTTATAACTTGTAATTTTTGACTGAATAACGTGCGTAAAGAAACGATCATAATATCGCATGATCGTTTTTGAAACAAATTAGTCGTCAGAATGAATGGCCAGAAGTGGAGATAACTGGCCTGAAAAATACATGGTCAATATTGGCCAAAAGATGTGTTGCGCGATTAAATTTTATTGCGAATTTCCGATTAGGGCTCCCCAAATTGCACCTTATCGCGAATTTTTGCTGGTGTAAGCCAGCAAGTAAGGCGGCTAGGGCTGTTAGGACTGCTAGGACTGTTAGGGATGTTAGGCCTGTTAGGGAATATAAAAATTAAATTTATTTCCAGAGAAAAAAAACATAAATATTATTAAAAAAAAGAAAATATATAATATATATATATTTCTTTTCGTCGTCGGGGCCGTCAACGTGTCGCGGACGGCGGCGTCTCGTTACTGCGTTTTCGCGTTTAGCTTTTTCGCGTCATCGCGTTATCGCGTTTTTCGCGTTGGACTTTCTCGCAATCCCACTTTCACAAGTGAAACGGGATTTTCGTTCGTACCGGAAACCGGGAGTGCCGTTTTAAAGTATATATATATTAATATATACATCGGCGCGACAAACAGAAAATTTTTAATCGTATCGAATAGTGCGGGAGTGCCGTTCAGTATCGCGCGTAAAAGTGCGAAAAAATAGCGATATAAAAATATCGCTCGTGAGTGCGGGAGTGCCGTTAAATATCGCGCGTCTACTGAGAGGAGGAGGAGGCCTAGGAGAGGCATCAGGCTCCGGCAGAGCAACTTTTGGTAAGCAATTTATTTATTTGTAATTATATATTAAATATTAAATATATTTATTATAATTTAAAATCAAAGACATTAATCGCAACAATTAATGTGATTTGTTTATTTAATATGATTTAAATAAGAGAGAAAAATATTTTTAATAAAGCTATAATCTCTTTGTAAAGATAGTAAGCTTTTTATAAAATT